>NW_022988050.1:618318-815818 GCF_902827165.1 Trematomus bernacchii | reverse complement strand
ACACTACATACTGATATACACCTGAACATCAGCAGGAGAGGACTCTTTAAAGTAGAGACACTACATACTGATATACACCTGAACATCAGCAGGAGAGGACTCTTTAAAGTAGAGACACTACATACTGATATACACCTGAACATCAGCAGGAGAGGACTCTTTAAAGTAGAGACACTACATACTGATATACACCTGAACATCAGCAGGAGAGGACTCTTTAAAGTAGAGACACTACATACTGATATACACCTGAACATCAGCAGGAGAGGACTCTTTAAAGTAGAGACACTACATACTGATATACACCTGAACATCAGTATCATAGGGCCTCTTTAAGGAAAATACTTGAGTAAATGTAATTTGTGTTAACTTTCTTGACTGTATTTGAGTTTAAAAACATGATGCATTCATAGATTTCCTCTCCTTTCTTTCTTTTACACTTCCCGCTCTCTTTCTTCTCAACACCCCCCCCCCCCCCCCCCTCTCCTCCTCCTCTTCTCTGCAAACATGATTTCTCACTTTCTGCTCTCCAACGCTTCCCCTCCCGCACAGAGAGCTTGGAATGTGGACAAAAGAGATTTTATAAAAGACACGGAGGACAAAACGAGCCATAAAGCGCGTTTACAGGTGAATTAGCAGGTTGTTACACTGCAGGACATCACAGACAGATGTTCTCACAGGAACAGGGAAGAGGCTGTTAACCCTTTGTGTTCGGAGACGTTCAGCATTTATGCAGAAAAAGGCCTTGAAGGTACAATATGTAAGGCAAGGTGAGTTCATGTATACAGCACATTTCCACACAAGGCCATTTTAAGAGGATGGACAACTAAAAATGCATATATGAACATAAGAAGTAAAAGTAAGAATGTGCATGTGAGTAAAAAGTCATATATAACATAAAATAAAATAGCTTTAAAAGGAAAAAGTAAAGTAATGCACAAAATATAGCATGTATATTTCAATGTTTACAGTGGTTTAATTGTATTACTGAAATATACTTAATTGTCTTTTGACTTCCTGAAGCATAATAATATAAGCTAAGATAAGATGTACTTTATTGATACCAATTTGGGAAATATTTGCGTGGTATTAGCATAAAAGTCAAGGCATTGCACATAAGAGAAATTAAAAAGAGTAAAAATAAACAATTCTAAAATGTAAACATCTCAAAATTGAAATAAAACAGCATTCAAAAAGTCGAAAATATACATGTTGAAATACCAATTTGATTGACAGACCCCCCCAGCGACTGCAAATTACACATTGTGCGTTTAAAGTTAATAATCAGCTATTTTACTACCCGTTAAACTGGCAAAGTCACATTCCCATGCTCCTTCATACCTTCAGTTAATTTTTTACGACCCATCATGAGCTTATGGCCGTCTGCTTCACTTCCAAAAGGATTTTCCTGCTTCTCTCCGGCTCTGTGGTGACAGCAGGGGTTCGATTAGATTACATGAAACATTAATGATCCCCGCGGGGAACCAGGCCGACATTGTACATCAAAGGAAAATAGGTTGAAAAGAAGAAGAAAGCAAACATACATGCAAACATACAGCTAACATCTCCAACATGTAGTCACCAATGTTTAAATAGGTGCCAGTATAATGAGTATGAGTAGACATTCCCCCCATTTAAATAGCTTTCATGATGTCTTGTGAATAATTTGTGTGTTAGCATAAAAGCATTTGCTGATCAGCATTAAACACAAACAGCTGAGGCCAGACTGTTCTCATACTCTGTTTGTACATATGTGAACTATAATTATTTCATTATAATACAAAAAGAACCCACGTAATTGTGAGCCAGGACAAGTGAGGTAGTGTAAAAAATATAATACAGTATGTCTACAGGACTTCCCGTGTGAAACCAAAAGTCAACATTGACTTATTTGTTGCGTAACTTTCGTACTTAAAGGTCCCATGTCATGCTTTTCTGGTTATTACCCGTCCCCTTGTGTGTTATGTAGCTTTTTCTGCATGTAAACGATCTGCAGAGTCACAAACCCTCAAAGTACACCCTGTAGCGAGTAAAACTCTAACACAGAAAAGACCTGTCTATGCTGCCCCAGAACGCCTCGTTGGAGATTTCTCTTTTTCCATTGTTTACTTCTTGGGTATAGTGACGTATTTCGGGTATAGTGACGTAACGTAACGTAACGGCTCCGCAGATTGGTCCATTCCGTGGAGCCGTTACGTTTGGACCAATCCGCGGACTTCCTCACACACACACACACTCGGCGGGACGTTGCGAGGCTCGCTGCTGCGAGGAGCGGGACACTGTGAGCTGGCTCACTGGTGTGGGGTCGGCGAGACAGCGAGACACTGCGGAACTCAGCCTGGGCACACACACAAACTCCCAGCCAGGCTGCGGGTGTGTGTGTGTGCCCAGGCTGAGTTCCGCTGTGTCTCGCTGTCTCGCAGACGGCCACTGGGTTCACAGGGAGGGGGGGGGGGGCAGGAGCTCCAACAAGCCGTTTAGGACAGAGTGAATACACATACTATACAGAGATGCTGTATGAGGAACCAATGTGAGTTCGGAAAATTGCACAATATACATTTATTTTAGTAGACCTCAACAATGGAATTATGATCAGTAGAAATGGCCATGACATGGAACCTTTAAGTAACGCAGCTTCTTTAGATATTTGAACCGAACCCACAATCTTATCCTCAACCTAACCAAGTAGGTTTGTTGCCTCAACTGGTTCTGCACTGCAGGGCTCTGGTGACTGGACACTCATACCAAAATGTACAAAGAATAACCCAAAAACGTTTCGTAAGACAACATGCAAACCATAGTACAAGGGTCTGTTGCTGAGGCTTATGGGAATGTCTTTAGTTATGCAGTTCTTTGGGTCATAAACTAGAGGGTTGGGCAATTTTGACCTGATTATGGCGCTAGATAAAATCACCCAAGTTTTTACGTTTAGTCCTGAGAGGGACATGAATGTTGTTTGCCAAACTTCATGGAAACCAATCCAAAAGTTGCCTATATGTATTTCGCAAAAAAAATATTTTCTGAGGATCACCTGTCCTTTGGATTCTTTACATGGAAACAACACATAGTGTACGATACTGTAATAATCCATCCACTTAATGTTAAGATATTCCACTGAAACTGCCATCACTAGAGAAAGGCTGCTTAAGATATTAAAATAGTACCAGCCTTATCCCTTAAGATTGACATGTACACTGGACTAACAGAACATCCTGTTTTATGCCTCAAAGCACTTTGTAAGTACTTAGAAAAGTCTTCTCAGCTGAAGTAGTGTATCTAAAAGTCAGTGTAGATAAAGTGCACACATCAGTAAGAGTTCAAATGCTGCATGTATCTTGTTTAACAGCGTCCTAACAGGTGATCATGTGAGCAGAGGTGTTGACAGCTCAATCCATGTGAGACAAACGACTCTGCACACCAGGGAAACTCGTGTGATTTGTCCCCGTGATTTATCTTTTGTTGTAAGGCACAGCAATGAGGTGATGTGCGTTTTTTAAAAACATCTTTACAGCTCAGTGATTCTGCACAGAGTTGTTAAAGGAAAGCTGTGTTACATAAGCCTCTTGTTGCGAGCTGATGATTTACAGCAGCGATATGTGTGTGACCATAACTCGTGTGCTGTTAGGCGTCTGTGGGGGGTGTGATGAAGTGTCTCTGATGCAGCGTTGGATCCATCGTGCCTCGCCTGTCGCTGCGGCTGCAGAAATCGTTTCTCATATTAGACCTGCATGCTGGCAGCGTGCCCGACTTCCCCTCTCGCCCTCTTTTAACTCTCTTATCCAGGGTTCGAGTTATAAACTGAGCTCTATGGGGGTCTTTAAAACTAACGTGCGCACACACACACACACACACACACACACACACACACACACACACACACACACACACACACACACACACACACACACACACACTCCCACAAACCCTGCTCTTATCCCCCTGCCTTTACTCTCTTTATTCCCTCCTCCCCCCTTATGTTTCTCTCCTCTCTCACTTACTTTTCCTCTTACACAAACACACTTGTCCTCCTCACTCTGATCAGTCTGAGTGCTGCAGTGATCTTTCACACAAAGCAAGCAAAAAGTCCCAGTTTGATGACATCATTTTTTTGCCACTGATCTTAAGGCAACATGAGTGGAACAAACTGCTGTGTGTGTGTGTGTGTGTGTGTGTGTGTGTGTGTGTGTGTGTGTGTGTGTGTGTGTGTGTGTGTGTGTGTGTGTGTGTGTGTGTGTGTGCATGTGTGCGTGTGTGCGTGTGTGCGTGTGTGTGTGTGTGTGTGTGTGTGTGTGTGTGTGTGTGTGTGTGTGTGTGTGTGTGTGTGTGTGTTCAAATTCTCGTCCTGTTAGTCAGTGTGAGTCCAGCTGCGAGCCGCTGCACAGGAAGTGCTTCTAACAATGGTTTTGTTGAGACAAGAGAACAGGAACATCCACACTCGGTGACATATTGCACACACGCGTATTTACAGTGATGACATTCTCCACACACACCCTTATCTGTACTTGATAGTAATCTTGAGGCTTGACACAAGTCATAACACAAAAGTACTACTACTGCAATGAAAAATAGAAACAAGACCTTGACTGCTAACTACCGTTCTGTATATACCAGAGAATAAAATACATATCCTTGAGTTTACAGTGAGTCATAAATAAAACAAAAGATATGAGGCCAATGGGTCCAGATTAGCTTAGACAGATACTGTAAACACACACACACACACACACACACACACACACACACACACACACACACACACACACACACGCACGCACGCACGCACGAACGCACACACACACACACAGACACACACACTTACAGTACACATGGCTGACACCTCTTTCCTTGGAGGAGACGACAGTAAAACATATCAAATGTGTCCTTTTGTAGATATTTAATCGGAGAAATAATTCAAAAGAATAAAAAAAAGAATATTACCAATTAGTAAAAGACAAATATTAGAATGTTATTATGGTATGACGGCTAAAAAAGATCAAATCTCTCTCTTTGTGTAGATAGTAAATGTGTGATAGTGAGTAAAATGTAAAAGAAAATATTACATGTGGGAGAAACTTCTGAAGCAATTGGAAACAGGACTCGACACGAGGAGAGCTGGAGCTTTGATGGCAAACACTGATGGTTTATTCGGAGTTACGGCCGGAGAATTGACAAGACAGGTGGTGTGTCACGAGTTGACACAGCGGTTGCCAAACCAATTCTGAAGAACTCTTCTGCAGCTCAAGGTTTTAACTAGTTCGGAGTGTAATAATCAACATTCTTCATGAGCGAGACGAAACAAATATGGACCCTGAATCTAACTAGAGCTCTCGTCCACAGGAAAGAATGTGCGCCAGGGAACCTACGTCCCTGAACAGTAAACTACCTCATGGCGGCTTGTGCTCGGTCATAGACTGGCAACAACAATGCGCGCAAGCTGCCCCTCCTTAAGAGAGATAGCAGCAATACCCAAGGCCGTAGAACTATGCCATGGGAAAAGAGACAGCAAAGAGAGAAAACTATGAACTGTGTTGAATATCTAAGCAAATTATTCCCTAACAGTAACAGTATATGTTGAAGATTAAAAAATATTTAAACAATAGTAAACGTATTAAAAGATTTACATTATTGTGACATTATTGTAAAACTATGACTGACATTCTAGTTTGATGCTCACGAGGACAGGCACACATGAACACACACACACACACACACACACACACACACACACACACACACACACACACACACACACACACACACACACACACACACACACACACAGACACACTAATCCGGTGATGACGCAACCCTCTCAGTGACTGTATGTCATCATCAGCGAGACGTCCTATGAGAGGAGACAGTCTGTTAAATCCTCTCTCTCTCTGTAAATAAGAGTACAGCGATCAAACACACACTGACCTATATCACACACTATGTTATGGTTTGGATTAGTTTAAGATTAAGGCGTTTGATAGACCGATTTGTGTATCAGTTAGGTAACATCACATCATTGCCTGGTAAATCCCTGTTATAACGCTGTGTACAGTTTCACCACTTCTCATTATGTCTATAGCACACCATGGTCTATTCCACACATCCAAATATTGATATATTATCAAAAAAATACACAATTTATTCTACTAATATTGAATTACTACATTCTGTTTTATGTTATTCAAATGTTTACATGTAGCCTATATTTAACTTATTTCTGAATTAAATTAGCACCATGATTTCTTTGGCACATTACTACTACATTTATTACCAAATTGTATTTATTTGTATGTCTTAAGTGTCCTGTATATTGCATTATGGAGTAGTGTGGGTCATTGCCATCAACTACTGCTGTAGATGTGATAAAGCCTCTGAATCTTTAGCATGCTAGCTCACAAGCTAACGCCTGCTAGCTAGCATACCCTACCTTTGTTTGTTATTCATTAGACAACAACATATCCACATATTTATTTTTAAATGATTATTAGTAATCAGTATTTTTTTAACATGCTGTTTTATCTTATTCTATTATGCTGTAGCTATTGTGCATATAACAATAGCCTTTGCATTTAAATCTTTACCTTCTAGCGCATAAGCTAATGCATGCTAGTTAGCATAGGCTACCTTAGTCTGATTAGTAGCCTATGTGATTCATTGGATTGCTTTGTTTTATTTGCCCTGTAAACATGCTTATTCTCTATTTTTACTTTATATCCAAACACTTTGAAGTACACCCCCTGTATGAAAGATGCTGTATAAATTAAGTTGTATTTTTATAATTATGTTGAATTGTTTCAGGTCAAGGAGCTAACGTTAATGTACCATTAGTGTCTGAAGATATGTGAGAACTTTTTCCTGATGAATAATGAAACTCATTGACCATCAGTGACTGTGTGACTAATACCCAGACAGGTGGTGCATAGGCCTACACACACTTTACTGTTATTTAATCTGAGTGCATCTAACACACTCACACAGATATCAAATAAGCAGCTGAGATATTAGGTGTGTGAATATGTATGTGTGTGGATAGCCTATATTACAGAGTAGGCCTAGAGGTGTACAAACTAGAACAGAGAAACATGTGAAGCGTGTGCAAAGCTCTTTAATATTTCATGTTGGTGCACGCTGACGGATGAATGAAAGAAAAGATGGGTGGATGGATGGAGGTCTGTTACTGCAGCCTGGTGACGTCAGCCTGTAAACTAAAGTCACAATCCTCTGTGGGCCTGACCTGCTCTTTATAGTGTAAGAGAATGACATCTAGTGTTCAGCTGCTCAAACAACACACAGATTGATAAGTGATGCTTTCCTCTTTTATACAGAAACACAAACTAGGGCTGCGCAATTAATCAAAAATCTTGCAATATCCAAATCGCTGTTCGTGCAATATTTGATAAAGTATTGGGGTGATACTGAGAAGTGCTAACCAACCATTTTATATAATGGTCACTCTCTCTTATATTGCAAACATATCGCAATTGAAATATCAGTCAAATGAATTGCAATTTGTTGTTATTTCTTCACTGAATCTGCATATTTTGTGTTATTTAGACACTTATTTCTGCTAATAAAACCTGTAAATGGCAATATTTGTATTTGGAATGTGGTCGAAATGTTCCCAGTAGTTTAGAGAATAAAACACAATTGTACATATTATTCTAAAATATACCCAAAAATGATAAATAGACTGATCATTTCCTGAGCTGTGTATACCTAGTGTACTCAGTGTGTTGAATATAGGTCAGACATCATCTGCTCTGCCGATGTTACACACAGGCTACAGGCGTTATTGATGCTACGGTGGCTGCATGGGGCCAACTGCCACATTTCACAGTTGAACAAACCGGTACGCTGTGTACTATCACATCCACGAGGGCTGTGCTATTTTTAGAACGAAAAAAATCGACTGAAAAATGTCGCATTTTAAGTATTGAGTGTGGCTGCGACCTTTGAACTCAGCTTTGTCTGTATTCAATTCCTATCATGGGTTACTGATGCCAATAATGACTGATTAATATTGATATAATGTTTTAGTATATACTCACATTACAACACTCATTGTAGGGAGGTTTTTCTGTAAACGTATGTTAAAGGTATCATTGTTAGTTGCAAGGGAAATGTCATAATTAAAGAAATGACACAATTGCAAGAAAAAAGGATATTTTGATCAGAGATGGAAACCATTTATTTCTGTATCTGGCTGATATTGTTGTTATTGTTTGTAAATGTTCTCTGATTGGTAATTGAATATGTCTGATAAGCTTTGTTGTAAAGGAATATTTGAGATATGGTGGTCAATGTTGTAGTTTGGTACTAACTTAAATAAGTAAAACAGAAACAAAAATATCTCTTAGTGCTCGTTTCACAAGTTTTAAAGCTGCACTTATATATATACTTTCTAACATTCTGCGTATAATGTGACACAAACTGCACTTCCCCTCATTTTTACAGCACAGAAAATAAGAAATCCTTGAGTAAACAATCATAAATGGCCACAACAAATATTTTAAAATGTTGTCATGCTGTTGAAAGAATATTTCTGTTGTCTTTAAATGTGTTGCTATCCGGCCCGCCACTTCATTTTATGTGGCCCCACAAGAGCTTGCAAAGAATATAATTAAGCAATAGCTCACGACAGGCCGTGGTATATGCTCATTATATCACAGCTAAGGGGCGTGGTTCGGCCCGACGCGAAGCCCGTCCCAACTGCACGCCACGGGACCCTGACCAAGCGTCGCTCCTGGACGTTTAGGGAGTGAGAGTGTGTTGTAGACAGAGAGAGTTGATCCATTATTTGGCTATTTATTTACATTGATTTGTATGTTGCCATTTATTGTGCACCCACTGAAAAACTGTCCAGCATCAGCAGAATGGCTTACGAGGTTACTTGTATAGGTTGAGGTTGTTCTAGGCCATGGGTCGGCAACAGGCGGCCCGCGGGCCATTGTTGGCCCGCCAGCAATAATATTTGGCCCGTAATTTTGAGAATAAAAAATAAAAAAATATTTTGAGATTTTTTTTTTTTTTTTTTTTTTTACAACATCGGACCGACAGTCGCACATATAGGCTATAATGTCCGAATAGAGAATCTACCTACACCTGAAGAATGCTTATTGTACTTTTATCTATGTTGAGAATGAATGACATACAGCACACGCACAATCAGGCAGCGGGGTGCACTGACGTCAATTAAAGTACTTATTTAAAGGACACCTATCATGCTATATTTAAATTATATATTGTAGGGCCATACCTATATAAGGTATATTTATACGTTTCTGTTTTCAAAATACCAAACAGATCATGCATTTTAGCCATGCCTCATTTCACTCTATTTGCTGTTCTCCAGCCCTGTTTTTGCAGGGGGCTGATTCTGTGAGCTGCAGCTGACCACGCCCCCCTGCAGGAGAGGGGAGCGTGCTCTGATCAAGTCAGAAGAGGGGGAGAAAAAGAGATCTCCGTCCTCCGTGTTTTATTCTTATATTATTATATAGAGTTGTTATTCATTTGTTTTAAAGCTCAATAAATAACAAAGAAGACCTTTGACCGGCACTTTTCAAATTTTGTCCGGAAGATTTCAACTTTAACGGACATCTTGACCGGCGAAAGAAAACCTAACTGAAACTCTGCCGCACGGTCCCCTCGTTCCTTGGAAGAGACGGAGAGGTGGGTGTTTGTCATCTGCTGGTGGACTAACCGGAGAGAATTACAGTGCTTGCCTCGGGGAGGGAGAACAAAAGCCACAGCGGAGAATAAACAGAAGGGTAACCATGGCAACCATGCGCGGGAAGTCTTCTTCGCTGCTTTTGTGGCAGACTACAGACACATTCCCCTGATAGGTGGAGAGTTGGCCCAATAGCCGTAGCGCCACCGTCCTGACGTCAGGACAGTGTTCAAATCTGGATCAGTTTTTATCAGATCCGTTGCAGCCCCTTTTTTAGAGATTTGGGTATGGAGGAAAATAGAGAGGGTTGTGTTTTCTGACACTTGGTGAGTTCCCTGGAACACCAGGGAACTCACCAAGTGTCAGAAAACACTGAGCCACTGACACTTGGTGAGTTCCCTGGAACACCGGGGACACATATTCATGTATACAAGACGTACAAAAGTGCATTTTGCATGATAGGTCCCCTTTAACTATTAAATACATTGAGTTTGAGTAAAATACTTGGTTACTGATTAATTTAGGTTATAATATATTAAATAAATTGCAAAGCAAAACATGCTGTAATTTATTTATTTTGTATTTTTTTAAAGGTTTTCAACCTGAAAGAATCCTAATGTGTCCTTGAAAAGTTGAAATAAAGAAAAGGAAAAAGGATTCCAGTTGTCCATGCGTCCTCTGTTGCCCCTCAAGCCTCTCAAATGTGGGCAAACACTCAAATAAATGCCAAAAACCCAGAGAACTTGACAATACTTATCAGAATAAAAGTATGTTAAATAACACTGCTACCTAGTTAATAACTCATTCAGTGGAGGCTCGTCCATTGAAGAAAGGGAGGACCATCCTCCCTAAAATTTCAGAAAAAAAAAAACTTTGAAGAGAACAATAAATACACCTCAATTTAAAAGTCTGTTAAAATACAGATAATAGCCCTGACTTTTAACATGGGACTGAAATGGGGCTAGAGACGACGAGCCTCCCTTTGGGCGGGTCTATCCAGAGGCTCTGGATTGGGCGCCTATATCATCAGTGAACCAATCAGCAGATCTGACTGCGCATCAGAGTGTTGATGGGGAGGGTTATCAGCGATATCAGAGTTTTTTCTGAACCGGGGAACAGGGGCGCTGCGCCCTCTTACCAAAATCAATTCCTTGAATTAGGCTTCGATTATGTTCTGGCCCGCCATCTTGTGGCTCAGCAAAAAATTGGCCCACGGCCAAACTTACTTGCCTACCCCTGTTCTAGGCTGTTGCTTGGCGTGGCGAGAATATTGCTCCACTTTCTCCGGTCCCCGAGATTCGGCTTCCAGTAGCTCTGGAGAGAGCATTCGCACCTGTGGCCACTAACGGTCATCATTTCTCTGCTTTGTTTCAAGACCCGCATCAGAAAGCTTTTGAATGGTGATACTTTTCCAGTTGGTCTACCTGCTCTTCACGTAGCTCTACATGTCGTCGTTTAGGTGCTTTTTTTTCTGGAGATAGGCACTGCTCAATCCACTCCTCCATAGTAAGACCCCCCCGGAGGTCGAAATTCATCTTAAATGTTTCCATCTTATGCTTTGTAAGTTTGTTTCGTAACGGAAGAAATGTAAATATATTTATAAAACGGACAAGTCAAATCAAGCAATCTGATTGGTCGATAGCGTTTTTGCGGACCTTTTTGATTACAGATTTCAAAACATCGTTGCTTGCTTTAAAAGTAGCACAATTCATTATGTCAAACCTTGGAAAGCATCTAGATATCCCTGCCCTAATGCCAAAGGAACTGCACACTGAATATGTTTTGCCGTTTGATGTCTATGTCTGGACCGCTGCGTAAAAAGGAGGGTTTCTGCCCCGTTACTTCTCCGCTGTTTTCTTGTCCCAGTTTGAAAAGCAAACTGCAGGCAGTTTGCTTTTCAGCCCAACTGTATACAGTTTTCTCAGACGCGGAGGGATACTGACTTGTTGTGAAAAGTAACTACAATTCTACCCGTGGTATACGCTCAGTATATCACGGCTAAGAACCAATCAGATTGCTTGATTTGACTTGTCCGTTTTATAATATGTTTATTATA
Organism: Trematomus bernacchii; assembly: GCF_902827165.1. NCBI lineage: Eukaryota > Metazoa > Chordata > Actinopteri > Perciformes > Nototheniidae > Trematomus > Trematomus bernacchii. Next base: position 804,101 of record NW_022988050.1, on the reverse strand, counting down.
CGGTTACATGCTACTTAACAGAAGCACGTTGCCCATAAACGACATGTCCCACAATGCATCTAAAATTTGACTTTTTCTCAGAATATGCCTTTTTTCTTAGAATTAGCCTTTTTCTCAAAAATTACTTTTTTTTCAAAATGTCACTTTTCTTTTAAAATCATTTTGTGACATTCTTACTGAAGAGACTTGCAATTATTTGCCCTAGACTTCTGCTTTCAGACGTAGTTAATCATGAAGTTATTACCCTATCCGATAATAATCCAATGCAGAGGCAATAATGTAATATAATACATTATTTTATATATATTAAATATTTATATATGTATTTTTATATAGTCTTAAAGTTACAACCGGCCTTTTGAGTGCAACCATAATGCTGATGTGGCCCGTGATGAAATTGAGTTTGACACCCCTGGTTTAGACAGTAGCTGCCGGGTCCCGCATGAGCTCAGCCCCCTCCTTTTTTTTTTATCAAGTTTTTTTTTTTAAAGCTTTATACCCCAAATCAGCACTTTTGAAACAGGAAGTGAAATATGTGATATGGGTGATCTGTTTGGTATTTTGAGCAAAACACTTCATAGACATGTTTTTTATATATTTTTGATATATCTGAGACCTATGCTATTGCCTACAAATAGCATGATAGGTGACCTTTAATAACAAAAGCTCAAAGTCTTTAATAAATAGTCTGGTTTTTGAGGTGAACTCATACTGTGCATTGGGATGTATTCTTAACAACCACAAAAACAATATGATGAACTGTGCCAGGAAAACAAGACAAGAGGGAATTTGTTTAACAAATGAAAATGGAATAAATCACCCTGATTAAAAAAGCTTGCACCAAAACATGTAAATGTCATCACCTTGCAAATGACCGCAGCAGTGTTCCTGTGAACCCCAGCTACTGTCCATTGTCCTGCAGAGGCCCTTGGCTCGTATCATTTGCATGTTTTACGATCTGATCTGTTTGTGCACGCTGTTTACATCATTTCACCCTGAGTCACATCCAGAGGCGCCTGTGTTGAAGCTACTTCTAATGTCGACGATGGGAAATATAACTTTTAGATGAGTGTATTTTGCAATGCCTCGGATTAGTTTTTGTGCTTTAAATCATTTTGAGAAGAAATGTTTGACATCATCCAGCTTTCTATTTCCCTGAGCAGATGATTCGAAACTAGGCTTTTGAAACCTACATTCGCTCCAGAAGGACTCAAACCTGGATTCAGATGCTTGTCTCCATGTTTTCCATTTAATTTGAGGATTCAGTGTGGGTAGAACTACTTTAAAAACCACCTTGATTCAGGTCTTTAGTCCAGGATGAACCAGGACCAGGTGATTCTTCGGTCTTTCTCTCAGACTCCGAGCATCGGGAAGAACACGAGGGTCACTTTAATGCCTCAACAAGAGCAGCAGCAGGATTTTGAACATGGTATCAAGCCTGGGAACCACGAATCCCTAAAGGCCTTCATTGAGTTTCGCATCAAGCAGCTCCACAACAGACGCTTCATGCTGCTGGAGATGCAGCGCTTCAGGAAGAAGGACGACGGCGTCTCCACCACAGGGGAACGTGAGTCATGAATCCACACTAATAAGCACAAATAATTCAGTGGTTCCCAAATGATCCTGTTAGTATTTGGTGATTGACAGCTGCTGCATTGCTTTGAGAATGGTTTGTGTGTCTTTTATTACCTTTCTCATCAACGTTGAGGCGTGTTTACTGTGTTCAAATATTAAAGGATCAAATCAAGAAAGGCAAAAGTCAAATGAAATGTAAGAAAAGGGACGGTTAGCTCTCATCTGAGCGCTTACTTTTAACCACATGGTTTCACGTCTCAATAAATGACTGTTTGAATGGCACAAGACGCCTGCGCTAACTTGTTCATTTCATATCCTTTATTCAAATTAAGTTAATTTTATAGGAATATTTCATTAAAGTACATCAGCATTTGTTCTTTAAAAGTATTTTTTTAAATAGCGTTCATGTGACCTAATGATGGCAAATACTTCTATATATGTCTGATCTAAAATTATTAAAAAAACACTCAAATCTAACTCAAAGAGGTGTGTCTTATTGATCCAGTATAGTGCTACCTGGAAGCTGCTGGGAGTCCCAGCAGCTTCTACTGAAGCCTTCAGAGTAAATCGCCAGAACGCCGACACCTCCTCATCTCCACCGCTCCCATGTTTTATTTTGTGTTGCCATAAGTTAGTCTCTCTGCGTTTGTGCGCTGGGCGAATGCTAATGCTAATAATGCTAATGCGAGGATAATAAAATGGCGGCTCTACAAAAACATTTCAGAGTTTTACGGGGCGTGGTTTGCAATTCGCCCAGCCAATCAGAACTGGGGCACTTTTTTCCCCCAGGAAAGTACCATCTCTCAGCAGGCACTAAAAATGGGGGTAAAAGTTCCCGGCACTAAGTGCTCTTTTTGGTGTGAACGCGACATAAAGGGGTACTAACGGAACTAAACGCGAAAAGTACGGGGAAAAGTACTCCGGTGTGAACGCGGCTATTAGGTCACAAAATATGGAAGCTGTTGAAGGAAAAAGAGAATGTTCAATAAAAAAAATGCTGCATTTTTAATCAAATATTCCTGAAGAATTGGAAAAAAAACAATCAAATCTAATTTAAAGATGTGTGCCCTCTCATCTGAGGTAATGCTCAGCTATAGATCTGTTTAATGTGTGTACACCTGTGTGTGTGGTGTGTTTAGTGCCATGTGAGGACAGCGACCAGCAGCTGTGTGAGCTGGAGAACATCCGGAGGGAGCTGGAGGAGCTGCTGGCCAAGAAGAAGGAGCTGGAGAAACAGAGGAATGCCTCCAAGCCCTCAGCCAACAGAGGCACGTTATCCTTCACTCTGATTACAGTTTTAGGAAAATGCATTCAATTAATGCACACAATATCTGTTTTCTTTTTTTATTACTGCCACATTTTATTCCATGTTTTATTCCATTCTATTTCTATGCTATATTTTTTATTCTTTTTTATATTTGTTAATGTTATTATAGTTTTCGTAAAATAATTCTTTTAATTTTAGTTTTACTTTTAGTTCACCAAGTCAGATTCCTCGTACGTGTGAACCTACCTGGAAAATGTATTCGAACAGTACTGCCATTTTAAAGCAGCTATGATTAACTTCATATTAACTTAGTAATGGCATCCCAGCTTCCTGTGCAAATAGGTTTTTTTATGCTTTTAGTTGCAACAGTTGAATGTTTTCATGTATTCAGTACCTACGTCTCATTCTAGTAAACGCACTATCTTAGAAACGCTTTGGGGGAAGTTAATAATAATAATAATAAATTTGATTTATATAGCACTTTTCCTGGTGCTCAAAGCGCTTAATCAAAGTTGTTACCAACTCCTGAATCAGGCGCTCTATGCCACATCTGCCTCACCGGTACGGAGCCAAAACACAAACTATGTTCTGCTTTTAAGTGAGTGGTCTGACTTAAATGTCTTAAATCAGGTCATCTGGACCCATGTGCCCCTTCTTATAAAACTGAGGGTCCCCGTGGGGGGATCTACATGCTGCCCCCCCCCCCAGCTGGAGCAGGAGGAAGTGGCACCGGAGCCTGTTACAGAAACACCATCAGGCCCAGTGGTTCCAGGTAGAGAACACACACACACACACACACACACACACACACACACACACACACACACACACACACACACACACACACACACACACACACACACACACACACACACACACACACACACACACACACACACACACACACACACACACAGGTTGAAAAAAACGGTGTCCCCGCTGAACCTACCTGGTAATAAACCTGTTTCTGATTCTGAAAATGTATTCGAACAGTACTGCCATTTTAAAGCAGCTATGATTAACTTCATATTAACTTAGTAATGGCATCCCAGCTTCCTGTGCAAATAGCTTTTTTTATGCTTTTAGTTGCAACAGTTGAATGTTTTCGTGTATTCAGTACCTACGTCTCAGAAACGCTTTAAGGGAAGTTAATAATAATAATAATACATTTGATTTATATAGCGCTTTTCCTGGTGCTCAAAGCGCTTAATCAAAGTTGTTACCAACTCCTGAATCAGGCGCTCTATTTAAACTACAAGATTTGCCACCTCTGCCTCACCGGTACGGAGCCAAAACACAAACTATGTTCTGCTGTTAACAAACATTTTTAAGTGAGTGGTCTGACTGAAATGTCTTAAATCAGGTCATCTGGAGCTGGAGCAGGAGGAAGTGGCACCGGAGCCTGTTACAGAAACACCATCAGGCCCAGTGGTTCCAGGTAGAACACACACACACACACACACACACACACACACACACACACACACACACACACACACACACACACACACACACACACACACACACACACACACACACACACACACACACACACACACACACAGTGTATATATAGGTATATACATATTTGTATATATATTTGTATATATATATTTGTTGTTTCTGTATTCGGGATTGTGGGAAACGGTATTTCGATCTCTCTGTCTGTACACACAAACTGAAAGATTGACAATAAAGTTGACGCACGCACGCACGCACGCACGCACGCACGCACGCACGCACGCACGCACGCACGCACGCACGCACGCACGCACGCACGCACGCACGCACGCACGCACGCACGCACGCACGCACGCACGCACACACACACACACACACACACACACACACACACACACACACACACACACACACACACACACACACACACACACACACACACACACGAAGAATGGAGTGTAATGTGTGTAAATGTAATGTTTATATACCATACTATGATTGTTTTTTCTGATTATTTTGACATACTTTACTATGTCGTTATTTTTTTTAAAGACATTTTCGAAATACTATACCATACTATATTTTCTATCCCGCTCTAAATGATGTCTTGTTATGCCGTTCTTCTTCCTGTATTTCTTCGGTCAGTGGAGTGTCTTTGCCAAACCCCGGAGTGGACGAGGTGTCCATGCTGTGGGGAGGTCGTCCTCACAGAGACCCGCAGCAGGGTGGGCGAAGCTACCTGGATAATTTGCTGCACGTGCGCCATTTTAGGGTGCGTGTTTTCAGTTGTAGACATGTTTTAAAGGTCACCTATTATGCAAAATCCACTTCTTCATGTCTCTTCTACATCAACATGTGTCCCCTCTTCTTCACGTCTCTTCTACATCAACATTTGTCCCCTCTTCTTCATGTCTCTTCGACATCAACATGTGTCCCCTCTTCTTCATGTCTCTCCTACATCAACATGTGTCCCCTCTTCTTCATGTCTCTTCTACATCAACATGTGTCCCCTCTTCTTCATGTCTCTCCTACATCAACATTTGTCCCCTCTGTGTAAAGAGACTCTGAAAGTTTCAGGAACAAAGATTCTCTCTCTTTTTGTCCTGATCCATTTATATAAAAACCTGTCTGAAAATGAGCTGATCAGATTTTGGCCACTTTGTGATGTCATAACGATGTTTTGTCTTGTGTAACCATTAGCCAATCAGCAACCAAGGTAACCCCCCCCCCCCCACCTTATCACCTGAATCTCCTCCTAGAGCACCATTGTGTTCTTTGTAACCAAATATCTCTCAGAGGGGCGTGGGGAGGGGCTCCTTATTTTCATCTAAAGTAACAGACAGAGAATCAGCACTTTTGAAACAGGGCTGAAACAGAGGGGATTATGGGATGCTGCAATGATTTGTTTGCTGTTTGGAGCCAAACACTTCAGAGACACGTGTTGTATATATCTGAGACCTATAATATATTGATGAAAAACAGTATAATAGGGGACCTTTAAAGACCACTAGTCATTGCAAAGCTTTCCTGTTGCAAAGATAGACCTTTGATCTTCCCCTGGTACTTCTCTTCCTTCCACAGGGGTCTTTTAGGCTGCTGTCTCATCCCTTTCTTCAACGACCGGTTCAAGAACGTGCAACACCGGTGTCCCCGCTGCCAGGAAAAGATACACACCTACGAGCCAATGTGACACGAAGGATACTTAATAACAGCACTGGTGTGATCCGTACAGTGAAATCACGAAGTTCTGTGCTTGAGTGAGGACTTCCAATAGTTGTTGGAGCTGTCTGGGACTCTGGGACACCACTATTTAGCATATTCAGGCTTTACTTCCTGGATTGGACTACAGTGCTGGCAGAAAACTGCACAGAGGCTCAGATAACTTAAGGAAAACGCCCTGGTTTGTTTCACACACCTGCCTACCAGGATCTCTGCAGAGCAAGGACTTCAATCTCTAAGCTTGCCAATGCAAAGGACTGCTCACTTGTGATGTGTGGACGAGTTGAGGGATGTTTTTAAGGGGAATTAGATCAAGTACTTATTCATAATCAATGTGTTCGCTACAGTAGATGATGCACTTTAATACTTCTCTAAGCTCGCAACAACTGCCATTCAAAGCACTGCACGCAACATGTGTTTTGTAAAGCAGGAAATTGCTCTTCTTCTGTGGTGGGAATCCTGTTTTCTTCCTCCAGACTGATGGAGGTGAAAAGCTGCATATATATGATCACATTGCAAAACCCCTTAACCCTCTGAGACCGACATAGGACATTTCCGTGTTTGTATATTTTGCCTTATAAATTGTAATTTCTTTACAGTATAATCAAGTTGTACACATCCCAGAAATCAGCATAACCTCAGCTAATGATATATGTCACTCATTAGAGACTTATATATACTATAATAGGGGATATTTGCCCATAAAAAAAAAAAAAAAAAAAAAACGGAGATTGAATTTTTTACTTATTTCATAAAAAATAACTGCTAAACATAACATTGAAAGAAACATTGAACACAGAAAATTACATTTTATTATCATCGAAATAAGTAAACGCCTCGTAATAGAGTTGATTATTGCCATTTCTCTAGTTTAAGAGGAAAACCACGGCATGTCTCTGGCTCAAACAGCTGAGAAGATATATGACGCTTTGAACACAACGTGATATTTGGATCGTATACGACCCCGTGGGACTCAGGGCCGGCCCTAGACATTTTGGTGCCCTAGGCGAGATTATGATTTGGTGCCCCCACCCCCCCCCCCCCTGCCCTTCCAAGCAATACACAATAGAATATATAAAGAATACATGAAAAATCTCTACAAAAGACCAATACACTACAACAACTGAAACGTATTGACATGTTGGTTATATACATAAAGAAGGTTTAAAATGTATTCAGTATTGTATGAACATGTTTTAATTGGGGGGTGGACGTCACATCCTCTAGGGGGGTTCGGGGGCATGCCCCCCTGGAAAGATTTGTTTTAACATTTTAAAGTAAAATGCTTCAATCTGGTGCACTTTGAGCAGAATGACTAGAGACTAGATCTAGGGGGTACAACTCTAAAATACCCATATGAAAAAGATCGGTTTACATTTTAATAATCAAATACGTATGTGAACATAACCAATAACCTATAGCCAATAACAAATAAATGTAACGTATTTTATTTTTGTTGTTCATTCATATCTTATTTTACCGAGTTAACATTTATTTATTCATGCATTTTTTTTTATATCTCCAGTTTTAAACGATATGTTTGGTTTACTGTCCTATAGTATACATTGGAATGATTTCAAACCTGTTTTTATTTATCCTAATAATTATAAAGGAGTGCCTTGGAAATATTTGTTTACATAAATTGTGACCAAACTGTTTGAGACCCACTGAGATACCTTAGAGTAAAGTGAACTATCTAAACACTCAGAGTCCTTTACCTCACTGAGCTGTAGTTATCAGCCTCAATCCAACAACAATCCGCGGTACCGATGCATGCGCGCCCATTGTTCATTGTTGTTGTTGTTGATGTGAGGGGTTTCCACGCGGTTTGGCTTTATGAAGCAGGCACGCAAACGGTTACGTCATGACGCAAACGATGACGCAATGACGCAGCACCAGTCGGGCTCTGAGCGGTGTGAAAAGAGCGGGAGCTGAACCGAAGAACCGGTTCAGAACCAGAAAAGCTCTATCACGGAGCGAGAACGGGAAAAGCCTTGGTGTGAAAAGGGCATTAGTTCCCCCATGGAACTAAAGAGCAGATCGCGTTCACACCGGAATAAGTTCCCTGAGGGAAGATTACACAAATGAAGCCGCTGACGTCACTTCTTCTTCTTCTGCTTTGGGTTTACTGGCAGGCCGCAAATAACTTCACGGCGTATACTGCCACCCGGAGTCCCCGGAGTTGGGGGACTGGCTTCAGTAGAAGCTGCTGGGACTCCCAGCAGCTTCTACTGAAGCCTTCCGAGTAAATCGCCAGAATGCCGACACCTCATCTCCATCGCTCCCGTGTTTTCTTTTGTGTTGCCATAAGTTAGTCTCTCTCCGTTGGTGCGCGGGGCTAATGCTAATGCTAATAATGCCAATGCCAGCAAATACAGGCGGCTTCAAAACACTTTTCAGAGTTTTACGGGGCGTGGTTTTCAATTCGCCCAGCCAATCAGAAATTGGTACTTTTTTCTCCCCAGGATAGTCCCACCTCTCTAGCAGGCACTAAAAATGGGGGTAAAAGTTCTCTGAACTAAGTACTCTTTTTGGTGTGAACGCAAAATTCCAGGCACTATCGGAACTAAACGGGAAAAGTACGGGTAAAAGTACTCCGGTGTGAGTACTATAGTGTGCCGTCAACTAATTACCTTCATGAGCGCTTCCCTCAGTATAGGGAAATATATCTGGGAACATTCGTTATCTCAGATGAAAATGGAAATGCTTCGATGAATATATGCAAACATGTATTTGTGTTTCATCCATCCTGACAAAGAACTGTTTTCATGCACAGCTGTAACACAATTTAAATGTTGTGGCTTCTTCTCACGCATCTTTACTCTCGCTGGGTATACGAAATATTATGTATGAACTATTCTGTCATTAACGTCTACTGAGGCGGTCACAGTACACCACATTTTATTGACACGTAAAGGCATACAGTACTTATATATACATCTTTTTGAGTATGTACAAAATAGAGAACCCATGGATGTTACACATGTAGAAAAATATGCATTACATCTATATAAATATGTACACAATGTGCAAAACATATGGCATACAAACAAGAGGCATGGCATGGGTGAGGAGGAAGAGAGGAGACTTTGCAAGGGCGATGGAAATGTCCCCAAAATAAATGGATTTTTACTAAAACGTCTCTTCTTGTCTGACTAGCTTTACACCAACAATAGGTTTACATTATGATGAACGGTGCAGGAGAAACAGGAAACTATGAAGCTTCTAAATTAAGAGGGTTATTGGACAAACCACTCGGGTATTAAGTGCTTTTTAAAAGATCAAATCAAGGCAGGATCTGACTTACAGTACAGTATAAAAAGGGAGAGCAGCCATTATTGCTTCTAGCCGTCCCTGTATGGAAAGTGGTGTCACAAACTAAATCTTCCCCAGCCAAGATGTTCGTCTGATACGAAAGAAATCAACTCTGCAAACCCAAAATATACACATGAAATCCTCTTTAAAACAAAACAAGATACACGTTTACATTTTCACCCTGAAAAAAATAAGTGATAATTATTACACAAACGTGTGATAATATGTTCCTCTGCCTTTTTTTGGCAACTAAATATCAAATGTGACAGCTGTAAAAAGTGACTTCAAATACTTCATCTCTTCTACGACACACAGGAATCAATGAGTGATTCTTACTCGTCATCCTGTGTAGGATTTACATCTCGCATTAATGGGAATAAAAAAGAAACCTGCAGTCAGCTAAACCTGGGTCCAAACATCAGGAGATAGGTCCGCTCTGAACGGGTATCAAACAGTCGCTTTAACACAACATTTGTAGAAAATAAACAAACAAAGCCCAGGAAGCCGTTTTGTGAAGTATTTGATTTGTTCAGGTGGTTAAATGTTGTGGATTTGATGATGGATTCTGCAGCAGTAAGAGCATCAAATCCGCAATACAAAAGGCAGAAAATACATTGATTTAAAATGTAATAAAACAGCCTGATGTGACTCTACTTCCTGCCAGAAATGACCCTGAAAATGTGCCACACCAGAGGAGAGGCAGCGCCCTCTAGTGCCCGTGGACATGATGACAGATTGGTTAAAATGGACTGGAAATGTGATTTAAAGCATAAAAAAAGGACAATTTATGAACTAAATCTGATTTAAAAGTGCTATACAGTAAGCATAAATCCCAAAATAATATCCTAAAACTAAATATTCCTTACTTTTGAGATAAAATAGCAAGTTGGATGTTTAAAAAAAATCAAATTATGACGGCTTTAAAAGTAGCTAAGCCCTCTTGGTTGTGTATTACACCTCAAAGGTGTGTGTGTGCGTTTGCAGGACACCGAACAACACACAGATAAAAACAGTCATCAGGAGCCGCTGTGAAGAGAGACGTTTGGAATATTTCTTTTTTTGGATAGCAAATTATTTCATTACATAGATATTAGCTCTTTAATCTTCAGACAACTTGTGGGCGACGCGAGAACAATCATGCACACAGAGACGGGAGGACATGCAGAACACACACACACACACACACACACACACACACACACACACACACACACACACACACACACACACACACACACACACACACACACACACACACACACACACACACACACACACACACACACACACACACACACACACACACACACACACACACACACACACACACACACACACACACACACACACACGGCTGCTGTCGAAAAGTCCTATAAATATTTTTCTAACCACTTTTCCTCGATAGAAAGCAAGCAAATGACAGGGCAAGATGCTGGGCAGAGTTCGACTGCTCTTATTTTAGGCTACGTAATTAGGCGATGCATGCTCTTGCTGTCGTTTTGGTTTGGGATGGTCCATTGTACCCTAAGCTAAAAGGGATGAAAAAGGAAGCATTAAAGCTCCTTTCCTTCGAATGTGGACTTAATACTTCCATGTCATTTCACTAAGTTAGCAAATAAAAGACAGTTCGACTGCAGCCGACTCTCACAAACTGATATTTGTTCCCTTTCCACCGTTTCTGTCAGTTCACGAGTAAAAAAAGCTGCCAACTTTGTGAGTGTAGTCCCATTTTGTTTTAAATTACATTCAAAGTTAGATACTTGGACACCAACTGCAGTATCTCCGGCTGCGTGATCTTCAGAGATCAGGCGTCCGTGTTCTGAGGTGACGAGGCGCCGTCAGATATCCCTCCGCCTCTTTAAGTGCATAGCTCTCACGTAGTTTGAGGATCCTGCTCGTCGTCGTCAGTCTTTAGAGTCATTGGTTCATTAGGAGGAACCGCAGGAGGAAACAGTCGCATCTGATACACACATCAGATGAGTCAGCACACAGTTTGTTGGACCAGTGTGAGCAGAGAAGAGAGAGAAAAACTCTTAGAAAAGGTCCAGCTCCTCAGATTCAGACCGGTTTAGCTCCTTCAGGGGAAGTGGTTCATAGACGAGGCTGCACTGATGTCCCAGGGCAACTAGTACTCATTATTATCATTGAGAATATAAGCGTAGGCCTGTCACGATAACAATCTAACCAATTTATTGTACGATGTGTGGATATGACCGTTATCATTCGTAAGGTACGGATTTATTTTTTGCTGTATGGGCACTCTATAGGCTATCCACTATTCACAATAGACTTGGATCACTTTCACGCTAACGACCTGTAGTACGAAAAGGCCTCGATCATTTTTTGGTTATTGATTTATCGTACGATATATGTAGAAATTATTTAGACTGATGAGTATGATTTTCACGTTATCAATAAATCATAAGAAATATGCACGTGACTTTGGATTATTTGTACGTTGCTGACCTGTAGTACAATACATCGACATGGGCTTAATCATTCTTGTTTCATTATTATTATTATTATTATATCGTCCAGTGTTTCCCACAGATCTGAAATATACTTGTGGTGGTAGCCGAGAATGCTAGCGGAGCACGCTCATAAAAGGGGGGGGGGGGGGGGTGAACTGTTCGCCGGAGCCTCGTGGCGAAGTTACTGCGGAGAGCGCATAAAGCAGACCCTTCACGCGATAGCAGAGCGAACAGGTACAGCAGGGGTAGTTAATCGATCGCAGATGGCGTCGTGCTCGCGGACGGATAAAAAAAGATTAACCCTAAATGGGTCGCGAAATATACTTTGGCGGACGTTAATATACCCGGTCGGCCCGCTCAAGTAAAGTCTACAGTATGTGTGGGGAAACCCTGTCGTCATTACACCTATGGCATAACATGGTCTTAAAATGACAGAAATATTGTTTATTTCAATTATTTCCTGGAGAGTAGAATCCTCCAACAGAAGTAGTTATCGTGACAGGCCTATATGAGCTCTTTCCAATATTTGTATAAAGGTTTAATCTGCCAGACGTCGCGTAGAGCAACACTTGGGTTGTAATCACCGGCTTTATAACCAAGCTTCAGTGGAAACACCACTCAAATGTCACACTGAAAGCCAACCAGCCAAACCTCCAGTAGAGCAAACGATAATATCCTTTAAGTTGTATTAGTGTGGTTTAAAGAGTATTTACAGTACATGCTACCAGTGATCATTTGGCTCCGCCTCCTCGTCTCATCAGACACTAAAAGTCTTAAAGTTGAAAGTCTTATGGTGACTTCAGTGATGTTGTCATTTAGACCCTCTTTGTGCAAACTCCTGCTAGTTTTCAATCAGTGCCTGTCCAGCAGCTCATCCTGCAGGGTAGTGGGAATATTATGGATGTAGTGGTGAAAGTGGAATGTCACGAGAACGCCATGTTGTCCCTTCTCGTCGGAAATCTGGAATCTCAACCTGTTACCGGCTGTTTGTTCTTGTTCTTTATTAGGATCCCCATTAGCACTAGCATTAGCATTTGGCTATTCTTCCTGCAGTACGAGCTGCTGAACATATCTTCATCCATCCAGCTTTATCTCCTGGCTCAGGTGTTCTCCTCCCTGTCTTCCTCACCCCTGTCTTCCTCTCCCAGTGTAGTTTTCAATCAGTGCCTGTTCAGCAGCTCATACTGAAGGATAGTGGGAATATTACACGTGTATGAATGGATGTAGTGGTGAAAGTGGAATGGCACGGGAACGCCATGTTGTCCCTTCTTGTCTAAAATCTGGAATCTCAACCTTTTACCGCCTCTTTTCGTCCATCCAGCTGTTACCTCCCTGTCTTCCTCTTCCCCTGTCTTCCTCTTCCCCTGTCTTCCTCACCCCTGTCTTCCTCACCCCTGTCTTCCTCACCCCTGTCACTCCCAGTGCAGCTGCAGGTCTTGAGGGTCCAGGAAGTCTTCTTAGGAGTAGTATTATGGATGTAGTGGTGAAAGTGGAATGGCACGGGAACGCCATGTTGTCCCTTGTCTAAAATCTGGAATGTCAATCATTTACCGCCTCTTTTCGTCCATCCAGCTTTTATCTCCCGGCTCAGCTGTTGCCCCCTCCCTTTCTCCCCCATTACTCCCAGTGCAGCTGCAGGTCTTGAGGGTCCAGGAAGTCCGAGGGGATCCCCAGAGGAGTGAGCGCCCCGGCAGACCCAGTAGTTATGTGGGTGAGGTCCAGCCACTCCATGTTGTCCAGGCCCGCATCGGAGAGGCCCAAGTGGAGCGAGGAGGGGGAGGAGGAGTCACAGAAGGAGAGGTCTGAAGTGTCCATGGGGGAGAAGGCCTGCTGCTCCATCAGCTGGGCCTGCAGCTCCTCCATCAGGCCTCTGGTCCTTGGGTCTGACGCCGGTGACGTCTCAGCCAGAGTTTTCTCCAGGAAGGCCTCCAGCTGGTGGTCTGTGGCCAGAGAGGAGAGGCTGGGGAGGAGGGGGGGGGGGGCTCTGGACGGGCTGGGGGGCCACCTGCACCTGGGGGGGGGGTCTGCAGACGGCCGTGCTGACGGGGAGCGTGAAGATGTTGGCGGTGACCGGGAGGGTTTTAGATTGAGACACCTGAGGGTCCTGCTGCGTGAAGGGGGTGATCTCTGTGGGGGGGAGATGTGTTATTAGTAAAGTGCCAACATTGCTCCTATAAAGAGTGCATACTTTTTAAAATCCAAATCGTAGAAACATGTCTTCAGCACGTGTCTGAGTTTCTATTTTGTTATATCTTGTTATGTCGGATCCACGACGAGCTTATGATAGCTGGATATTTTAACTGCTTATTCATTACTTTTAGCTACATTTCTTAATTGTTTAAGCATTATTTTAGCTCACTATTTTTAACTGTTTGTCCTTTATTTTGACCTGGATATTTGTGACTGTTTATTCATTACGTCTAGCTAAATCTTTAACCCTTGTGTTGTGTTCAAAAGCTGTTACCGTTCATGGTGTTCGCGGGTCCATTTTGACCCATGATTTATCTCAGTCCAAAACACACACAAAAAATGACTATCATCCAATATTGTTTTAACTACATCATAACTAACTTATAATGCATTCATAACCGTACAATCCTGTTGTCATTTAATGTTATGGCCCCAAAACACATTATACCACATATTGCACACGTGCATGTGTGAGTTCAGGTTCAAGTGTTAGTGTACATAGTCTTTGAGAAAGGTGGATGTTAACCAAGACAACATCAGTATCTAAGAGGCCGATATCAGTCATAGTCTAGTCTGATGAATACAATAAGATAAGAAGTACTTTATTGATACCAAATTGGGAAATGTTTGCATTGGAGCAGCATAAAAAACAAGGCATTGCACATAAGTAGAAATTAAAAGAGACAATTCTACAAATGAAACATCTCAAAATAGAAATAAAACAGTATTAAAAAGTAGAGAATATACAAGTTGCCCATGAAGATAACAACTAGCTGACAATAAGCTGTAATGTCCCCAAACGTCCTCATCATTACCCCGTGACTACGAGGTTTTTTCTGGGTGTGTTTATGTCTGTTTATATGTGCGCCTCCTTACCTCCGCTCTCTATCAGGATGTCAAACAGGTCATCCATTTGCTGGCTGGTTGCTGTGGGAACCTGGAAAGACAGTCAATGGGTTTGAGAGTCTTATATCTGCACAACAAAGACAAATTCTTCAAAGCTGGAAAACTGAAATAGCATCTTACGTTTACACCCTTTTTTTGTATATTCTGAAGTGTGTGTGTGTGTGTGTGTGTGTGTGTGTGTGTGTGTGTATCTAACCTGTGAGATGTTGTTGAAATGAATGTTGCGGCTCTGTTTGATGGCGTCCTCGTAGCGGGGGGGCTCTTTTGTTTTGGGAGGCTGAGTAACCAGAGAGTTGTGCTGAAGGATGAAGGTCGGCTGGGGGGAAGGAGACTGGAGGATGAAAGAGAGAGATGAGGAAATACAAGCGTATTAAGAACTGTTTGGATAAAGCAACTTTGTTAGGATTAAATAATTAATTATCTCAAAAAGCAGAATCTTTTGTGTGTTTTCACATAAAAGGGATTTGCTTTGGAGTAAAAAACACACAACATAGTAAGAGACATTACATTTAAAATAAAAGCAAATCCAAAAAATATCAATTAATATAAACATAGGATCTAAAAAGAAAATGATAACACAAATATTATAGAAATATCTGAATAAAAAAAAGAGGAAGTTTTAAGGAAAATGAATTACAAGAGATAATGTGAAGAAAAAAAACACAATGTATCTGAATTAAAAATCTAAGCTTTATTTAAGAAAACTACATAAAATATAAAATATGCAAAATAACTAAATACAAATAAAAGCTGTATAGAAAAATGTGGAAAATTGTCTAAGCAATGTGCAAATGTCTCTATAAATCAGGGGTGGGGAACCTCCGGCCTCCGGGCCGTATACGGTCCGCGAGACCATTTGATACGGCCCTCGAGGTAATTTATAAACACACGCAAAAAAAAAAATTAAAGAAATCTAGACCGCAAAAGAATTAAACAAGCGAGTGCCTGTTTTCCTGGCCAAGGTCAGGGTCCTTGAACACAACACGAGCCTAACGCGTTATCACGTGGTGTATGTCTCGTCTGACAGGGGTGTAGTTCTGACGGAGAGCACCGGAACGCCGCTCCGGCACTTCAGAAATTGCAGTACCCATAAGGAGCCGTACATCTTGTGTCCATATCTTTCTGTTTTGGTGGTCATGCGCGAGTCATGGTAAGATATCTGGATTAAGAGGTTGCTTTTTCTTTGCACAACATGAAAGAAAGGCGACATCTTTAAGCAGAGATTGAGTTCAATAATTTGTACGGCCCTCCGAGGATGTTGTAAAAATGTAAATGGCCCTTGAGAGGAAAAAGGTTCCCCACCCCTGATATAAATCATAAAAACAACCAACAGTATACAGCTATAGTACAGACTGAAGCTCTGGTACCTTGTTGAGGGGTCCGTTGGAGGTGTGGCTGTTGGGGGAAGCCCGTGGAGAGACTCTGTTGTCGGGAGAGCTTCTCAGGAAACTCTGGGGACTCAGATCCGGCCTCGCCTGGTTCTCCAAACCAGAAGAGTTGTTGCACATCGTCAGAGTCTGTCGAGGCACAAGAGGGAGTTTAAAATCTTTAAAATAAGTATTTTTATACCCGTTACTTCTACTTTAGTTAACTATCTAACTTTTTTTCTATTATCAGGCTCTAGTAATTGTATCTGATGACCTTTCATAATGTTAAACAAAGCAACATTTCTCACACGAATGCAGCTGTTTGAGGTTCTGACCTGCAGCAGGGAGTTGTTGTTGTTGTTGGTTAACTGTTGCCTCGGTGACGCCTCCATCTTAGTGGTTTGCAGCTGAGGACCCGAGGCGTGCACCAGGCCTGGATTCTGGACTGTGGTCTGCAGAACAGGCTGAGATCATGGGAGAGGACGGAAGAACATAATTGTGAGTTTACACGTCTTTGTAAACCCCTAAAGCTGGAGAACACACTCCAACAGTGATCTAATGCTGCATTTAGGTCTCTGCTCAACTCATCCAGCTATTTTTAGGTACTTTAGTACTTTTATGATCGTGCTTTTTTGGTGCCACCTCAATAAAGGTTAGAATAAGCTGAGCCAGTACTAGAAGGTGGAGTCAAAACACAGCTGACAACCGATTGGTTATAAAGAAACGCCACTAGCATGCATGGGACACCCAGCAAAACGTCATATTTCAACTATTCATTAGTTTAGCTTACTATTTGAAATGCTAACTATTTGAAATGTTTAACCATTAATTTTACCTGAATAATTTAAATGTTCATGCGTTATTTTACCTAGATTTTAACTCTTTATCCACGTATGTTAAGCTCAACATTTGAACAGTTTATCCATTCATTTTAGCTTTCCATTTGAAATGCTATTTGTAACTTCAAGCTAAATATCTAAACTGTTCATCCATTTATTTTGGATAAGTATTGTAACTGTTTAACCATGAATGAAAAACCTGCGATATACAGTCATATACAAGACATTAAGACACATATTATAAAATGGCATTTAAAAAACACTCAATAAAGACTTTACTGCTGCTCACCTGCAGGCTGACGGTGTTGCCGGGCAGCTGGATGGCAGTTGCGTTGCTAGGCAGCGACACTGGGAGGAGGATCTGAGTCCCCGCCTGTCCGGTGGTGGTCAGCAGCGTCTGAGGCACCACCCTGCCCTGGTGGCTGATGAAGAACTGCTGGGTCTGCAGTTTGGGACTCCTGCTGGTGATCTGGGGCTGGATCTGAGGGATGAGCTGCGTCTGGGTCTGAATCGGCTTCCCAGAGGAAACAGTCAGATCCTCCAACTTCACCACCGTGGGCCGAGGAGAGAGAGAGGTGGAGCCCAGGATCTGATTAGGGATGGTAGCAGTGGTGGATGCACAGTTTGATAGCACTGCTCCTTCCATTTTGACTACGTTAGAGTTCAGGAGAGTGGGATTCACGGCAGGTGGAGAGGTGACGGTGGGAGAGTCAGCTGAGCAGCCTCTCTTCTCCACCTCCAGCTGCATCTTCAGCTCCTCCACCAGCTTCTGCTCCTGCTCCAGCTTCTTCATCAGCTCCACGATCTGCTGCTCCTTCTCGTGCAGCCGCATGTCCTTCTCCTGGGGGATTTGGAAAGACTGGAAGGTGGGGGTCCAGTTGGAGGTCACCATGTGCGTTTCAAATGATGGAGTCTCAGGTTTTCCTCCGTCCTGGGTGGAGCGCTCGGCGGGGATTGGTGAGAGTGGCGATGTCGGGTTCATGTTCTCATGTGGAGAAAGGACACTGGTTTTGACCTCCATCTGCATGTTGGTGGTGGAGATAGAGTTGTTGGTCGGAGCGGAGGTGTTGTGGTTCTCCTGGAAAGGCTTCAGCCGCTCGATCAGATCAGTTTTAGTTCCCGACACGGGGAGGCCGCGCAGCTTCAGCTCCAGTTTCAGCTCAGCCACCTGCAAATGCAAATGTACAAATGTAAGAGGGTGATACAGATCAGTATCTGAACCTGTCACTGCGGTCCTGCCTGACTCATCATACTACTTCTCTCATGGCTCCCACAGGATTATTGACATCCTTGTGGATTCATCCTCTTATCACATGCATTTGCAAACATTTGGTCTACCTATGCTGTAAATGTATTATCTCTTCAATTTACACACGGCATCTATTGCACGTCTGTCCGTCCTGGGAGAGGGATCCCTCCTCTGTTGCTCTCCCTGAGGTTTCTCCCATGTTCCCCTTTAAACTGTGGGGTTTCTTTGGAAGTGTTTCCTTGTACGATGTGAGGGTCTAAGGACAGAGGGTGTCGTGTTGTCATACTGATATTCTGTACAAACTGTGAAGTCCACTGAGACAAATGTAACATTTGTGATATTGGGCTATATAAATAAACATTGATTGATTGATTGAATATTGAATATAAATGTAAGATGTACAGTGAGGGGGTTTGCAGCTACCTTCATCTCCTCCAGGTTGGCGGGCAGGACTCCCGGCTTGCGGTTGGAGAGCGAGTTGTTTGGACGAAGAGCAGGCGGTGCGTCGGAGGAAGATGGAGGAGCTAGAGACACCATGATGGAGCTCTGACCCTCTGCCACAGGCCTGCAGGGACAAACACACAGAAAACATGGAGGTCAGTCAGGAAATCATTTACACTACCTCCTTTTACACATTTACACATGTGATGCACATGAGAAGAGAGGAAGAGAAGGTGGGAGAGAGAGGAAAGGGGGACAAAGGAGTACTATTGGAGAGATTGCTGAAGGGGAATGAAAGACAGGAAGAAGGGGAAGTGTGTTTTTCAATATGAACAAACCATCCATCCTGTGCCTCACTAACAAAACTGTCAACCAACCACAGTTCACAGTGTGTTGAATGGAGCATATGTATGGGAACAGCAGCTGGTGAACACCCTGTTAATTCCATTACACACAGAGTTGTTATTGGAAACTATCTAAAGGCCCTCTGGGTCATTGAAAACATCAATGTTTGACTTTCAGGTGTTTTTAGATAAAGGGCAATGGAGGTAAGCAAAACAAGAAATAAAAAAGTATTTATATGGAAGCTCTGAGAGGCAAGTGATTATTTTGTCTGGTGATGCATTTTCCGAGTCTGATTTTTTTAAATAGAATAGAATTGGGAGGGATGAACCCCTCTTTAGTGGTCACACATGCAGAGCACACAGCACACATGTGTTCTCTGCATTTAACCCATCCTAGTACCAGGAGTCTAGTACCAGGAGTCTAGCACCAGGAGTCTAGCACCAGGAGTCTAGCACCAGGAGTCTAGTACCAGGAGTCTAGCACCAGGAGCAGTGGGCAGCTATTGTACAGCGCCCGGGGAGAAATGGGAGTGAGGGGGGAAGGGGGGTGTCCGGTGACTTGCTCAAGGGCACCACGGCAGGGCAGGAGGTGAACTGAGACCTCTCCAAGTAGCAGTCCACACTCCATATTTTAGGTCTGGTCGGGGACTTGAACCAGCAACCCTACGGCTCACAGTCCAAGTCCCCTACTGACTGAGCCACCGCCGGACTATATATATATATATATATATATATAAATATGTGAATGAAGTAGATTTTTGCCATCTCCCTGCATCTATAAACTTGCTTTTAATTTTATTTAAAAATATTGTATGGGTGATCTTTAGCCTCTTGTGGCCAAAGTCAGTGTTACCACAACAAAACGTACTAAAACCGCACATCTATTTCATGAGACAGGTGCAACTTTTTGCAAGTAAGACAGTGTGCAGGAGCTTATTTGCATTTTTAAATAGTTTCCCCCCCATACCTCTTTCACAAATAAAATAAGAAATCAAGGAATTCATCATAACACACAAAAACATTATTTTGATATCAGACTTATAAAATGGATCAGCAGAAGTCTTCCCTTTCTCTCTTGCCTCTCAGGGCTGCCATACTTTTCTCACTACTTTCAAGTGCTTTATGAACCTACTTGAGTGGCGCGGGCAGGATGGTCTGGTAGTTGTAGTGCTGCTGCTGCTGGCTGATGATCTGCAGCTGGAGGAAGAGCTGCTGTTGCTGCAGCAGTCGGGCGTAGGAAGAGTCCATGAGATCCTCGCTGGCCTCCAGCTTCTGGTCCGGAGGAACGTACTGGTGGTACTTCAGCTTCTTCACCCTGGACTTGGGCTCTTTGTTCTTCTTACTGCGGCTCTTCTCCGAGGGAGACTTCTGCTGGCTTTGCTGTAGAGGGAGGAAACAAGAACATTTACAATTTGTCCAGCAGCATTTAGATGGATAGATGGATAGATGGATGGATGGATAGATGGATGGATAGATGGATAGATAGATGGATGGATAGATGGATGGATAGACGGATAGATGGATAGATGGATAGATGGATAGATGGATAGATGGATAGATGGATAGATGGATAGATGGATAGATGGGATAGATGGATGGATAGATGGATGGATAGATGGATGGATGGATAGATGGATAGATAGATGGATAGATGGATAGATGGATAGATGGATAGATGGATAGATGGATAGATGGATGGATAGATGGGATGGATAGATGGATGGATGGATAGATGGATAGATGGATAGATAGACTGCGCTGGCTCGCTCGCTGGCTCGCTGGCTAGCTGGCTCTCTGGCTCGCTGGCTCGCTGGCTCGCTGGCTGGCTCGCTGGCTGGCTCGCTGGCTGGGGCTCGCTCGCCTGCTCGCTGGCTCGCTGGCTCGCTGCTCGCTGCTCGCTGGCTCGCTGGCTCGCTGGCTCGCTGGCTCGCATGGTGTCGCTGGCTGGCTCTCTGGCTGGGCTGGCTCTCTGCTCGCTCGCTCTCTCGCTGCTCGCTGGCTGGCTCGCTGGCTCTGGCTGGTCTCTCTCTGCTCTCTGGCTGCCTCGCTGGCTGACTGGCTCGCTGGCTGGCTCGCCGGCTCGCTGCTCCTCGCTGGTTGCTCTCTGGCTCTCTGTGGCTCGCTGGCTGGCTGGCTGCTCGCTGGCTCGTGGCTCGCTTGCTCGCTGGCTCGCTGGCTGGCTGGCTGGCTCGCTTGGATGATGGATAGATAGATAGATGGATAGATGGATGGATGGATAGATGGATAGATGGATGGATGGATAGATAGATAGATAGATAGATAGACGGATAGATGGATAGATGGATAGATGGATAGATGGATGGATAGATGGATAGATGGATAGATGGATGGATAGATGGATAGATGGATAGATAGATGGATAGATGGATGGATAGATGGATAGATGGATAGATAGATGGATAGATGGATGGATAGGTAGATAGATACTTTATTGATCCCGATTTGGGAAATGTTTGCGTTGCAGCAGCATAAAATGTCCGGTGCCTTGCTCAAGGGCACCACGGCAGGGCAGGAGGTGAACTGGGACCTCTCCAAGTAGCAGTCCACACTCCATTTTTAGGTCTGGTCGGGGACTTGAACCGGCGACCCTACGGCTCACAGTCCAAGTCCCCTACTGACTGAGCCACTGCCGGACAAATATATAATGAGGGGTTTTGTCATATTTAAAGGTTGTAAATATTGCTCTTACCTTCACCAGGGTGGGTGCTGGTTTGTGAGGAGCAGGCGGCTGAGTGACAGCAGGACGAGGAGTCTCTATGGCAGAGACCAGCTTCATAAAGTCTGTTGTTGCTTTTGTTGTATTAGGGAAGGACTGAAGAAGCACAAGAAGACACTTGTTACTGTAATGCAAACAATAGACTTATTTTAATAACTGTAAAATCTACTATTAATGGGACTTAGCTACAACTAGTTGGGGTAATTTTATACTAAATTACATTTTTTATTAAAACCAACTTCAACTACTTCACACTTTTTAAAATGTATATAGTATCCTACGTTTTTATATATTGTTGTTATAGTAGTAGATTGGTCTATTATATAGTATATGATAGACCAATATATATCTAATATATCAAATATTTCTGTATATTTTATTTTGTGTATTTTTTGGATACAATGTTTTTTACTGTTGATATGTATACATTTACTGTTTCTGCTTTATTATTAGTTTATTTTTTATTATATTTTATCTCACTGTGCCAATATGTTTTCCAATTTAGAATCAATAAAGTTGATCTAATCTGATCTAATTAGGGCTTTATGAGAGCCACTTAAGCACATATTTATATGGATAGATAGATAGATAGACAGATAGATAGATAGATAGACAGACAGACAGACAGACAGACAGACAGACAGACAGACAGACAGACAGACAGACAGACAGACAGACAGACAGACAGACAGACAGACAGACAGACAGACAGACAGACAGACAGACAGACAGACAGACAGACAGACAGACAGACAGACAGACAGACAGACAGACAGACAGACAGACAGACAGACAGACAGACAGACAGACAGACAGACAGACAGACAGACAGACAGACAGACAGACAGACAGACAGACAGACAGACAGACAGATAGACAGACAGACAGACAGACAGACAGACAGACAGACAGACAGACAGACAGACAGACAGAGATAGACAGACAGAGTATTTATATTATTACATATTTATATTCGAGGAAAGATGTTGGTATGATCGACCAAATATCTTTGAATATCCTTCAAATGAATACCAATGTTGTGTAGTATAGTTATGAGCTGCAGTCAAGTAGCATTTTGCCTTCTTTAGGATCAACAAGGCGGTAGTGGACCAGTCGAGCCAATTTGAATCTAAATAATATACAGCGATTCATTCATTTACTTTCAATTAACCTTTGTTCAAGTTTGACCTGCCTCTGAGTAAATCGGGTTTTAACAAAAGTGTTTTCATGGAGTCAGACATAAGATATCCTTGCAGACTAAGGGGCCTAGGTGGGCATATATAGACATTTATTTATTAGGATAAACCCCTTGAGATGCACCGTCTCGTTTTCAAGGGGGTCCCGACAAAAGCAACGTCTTACTTACAGACATACATGGACACAATAACAGAAAGCAAAGCATGAGAAACAAACAGGACACGTACAGTCTGTTAAGTAAAACTCACGAATTACAATCATTACAATTTGACAAAAGGCATGTGATTACGGGCAACTATAGCCGTGCTTACACAAACATGAGCATTAAGAGTGCTGTGTCTGACCTGCAGCATGGTGTTGGGCATAGCTGGAGGAAGAGGAGGTGCTGCTGGGGCTGGAGGAAGAGGAGGTGCTGCTGGGGCTGGAGGGGGGGGTCTCTGGCACTCGGCTCTCTGCAGGAGACGGGACTGAGGCCTGGGACTCCTGGCTGGCCGGCTGCTCCGGGGACAGAGCCTCACTGCTGTCCTCCTCCAACACTTTGGGGTAATTCACCTGGCCTACTAAGAGACAACAACAAGCCCTCACTGTTTACTCACTTTAACAGTCAAAATATAATTTGTAGTTTATCATCCTTTCTCTGACATGTCCATTGAGACAGAAATGCTCTTAAACCAGGGGTGTCCAAACATTTTGAATCGGCCCTCATCAAATTAAAAAAGTATAATGGAATACGGCCCACAAATGAAACTTGTGCTTGTCTTATATTGTCCTTCTTAACTATAAATGTAAAAATATATTACACAGTGTCAGGGAATAATTTCGCCCTACATGTTTACCTTTCGCCCTCTGAAGCAGCTGACCAACCTTGATCAGCCGTTATCTCCCATAAGGAGGGGCTGCCCTAGCAAGTTGTTGATGTTACCAGTTTATGACCGGGCAACTCTCTGTCAGAGATATTTATTGTTGTGGGACACCTGGAACACATCCTTCCCGAGCCCTAAGCGACAACAAATGTGATTCAGTGTCCCTCAGCTGTTTAGTCTATCTATTGAAGAATGTTGATTATTACACTCTGAACTAGTTAGCTACAGGAGGGCTCTTCAGAATTGATTGTGGCATCTCAACCGTGTGTTCAAACCCGTGACATGTCTTGTGAATTCTCCGGCCGAAGCTCCAAATAAACCGTCAGTGTTTGCCATCAAAGCTCCAGCTCTCCTCGTGCCTCTCTGAGTCCTGACTCCCATTACTTACCCATTACAGGACTGCCTTTTTCCACCTCAAAAACATTGCCCGTCTGCGCCCATCACTCTCCTCCTCTGCTGCTGAAAGCCTGATTCATGCATTAATCACATCACGACTCGACTACTGCAATAGCATCCTACGGCATACCATCCAACCTCCTCAATAAACTCCAACATATCCAGAACTCTGCTGCCCGCCTCCTCACCCACACCCGCCCCCTTAGACCACATCACTCCCGTCCTCCAGAACCTCCACTGGCTCACCGTCCGTCAAAGAATCGACTTCAAAGTCCTCCTGATTACTCACAAAGCCCTCAACAACCAGGCCCCCCCCCTTACCTCACAGACCTGCTGCACCACCACACCCCCTCCCCCTACCTCACAGACCTGCTGCACCACCACACCCCCTCCCGCTGCCTCCGCTCATCAGAAACCAACCTCCTATCCATCCCCACCAAGCACCGGACCTGGGGGGACTGAGTCTTCTCCGTCGCTGCCCCCTCCCTCTGGAACTCACTCCCACAACCCATCAGAGACTGCACTGACCTCACCACCTTCAAAACACTTACAAAAACTCACCTCTTCAATCTGGCTTTTAATGTGTGATTGTGTTTGTATTGCTTGATTTTAATTTGACTTTAACTATATATATTTATTTGTTGTTCTTTTCTTTTCACTATATCTGTAAAGCGTCTTTGAGCACCTGTAAAAGCACTAACAAAATAAATCTATTATTATTATTATTATTACTTCAGAAGTTTCCCCTACACACACACAGTAGTATTCATGTGTTAAGAAGACCACTTTTCAAATAAATTCAGTCAAGTTGGAAACATTTTCTAACAAATCTTAGTTGATAAGAAAAAAGCCCAATGACTTATTTACATAACAAGCTTGAAATACACCCTTCCTATTTCTCCTTATTATAATCAATCTGAGGTTTCTGTTGTAAGGGATGAGCTGCCAACACTCACAATCATCATTTACCTACAGTTGATTGATTTTGCTAACTTATAACAGAACTTATGAAGCAATATACCTCTAGTGAGCGGCCCAGCCCTTCGTATATTTCGTATAAGCTTGGACACCCCTGCTCTTAAAGGTCACCTATTATGCAAAATCCACTTGTTCATGTCTTTTATACATAAACATGTGTCGCCTCTGTGTAAAGAGACTCTGAAAGTTTCAGGAAAAAAGATTCTCTCTCTTTTTATTGTCAGTGTTTATCATCCTTTCTCTGCAACAACCTCTTTCGGACAGTGTCCATTAAGGCAGAAATGCTCTGAAAGCCCTGGCTATGATCACTGTTCTCTCACCGATTATTGCCTGTTTAACGCTGGAATCCACCGGCAGGATGTTTTTCTCCACCAGCTCCATGGGGCCGGGTCTCTGGGAGATCATTTCGTTTAAGTTGTCGGCAAGCCGGGCTCTTTTCAGTCTCATCTGGGTGGCCTGTAGTGATGGTTCTGCTCCGGTCTCTGAGGAGAAAGTGAAAAGATGTCACACAATTGCTCGAATCAGTCGTAACGTTGACATTCAAATGTATAAATCTCCATTTGAACGCTGTGCATATTCCATTTTTTTTTGCATGACTATTTTAAACTCTGTATTTGTGTACAGTTGCAGATAATATTAAGGTTCAGTGTTTACCCTATAATTAAATGTAGAATTAAAAACGCCACATGGTCCTTAATATCTTCTGATCTCGGGTTTCACCTAACTTAGCCTCTCTTCACACACAGAGCGACGAAGAGACAGGTGAAGCAAACAGTTTTAGACCACTTGTGCGAGTTGAATAGTTTGGCATGCAGTTCATAACTTTATTTAAATGGGAATTCAACTCCTAGCATTTGCTCCTTGTGTTTCTTTGAACCACTAGAAGAGAATAACTGGAGTAAAAGGCGGTAGCTACACGTAAAACCCTGTGCGGTGGGTTTAATTCGTGCCTATGTGAACCTACTAGATAATAATGAAAATAGATAATACATGTCTGTAGTAAAGACTAGAGAATGACTGGTACCTTGCAGGATGTGCATCCTGATCAGCTCTGCTCTCTCCGGACGGCTGCGGATCTTGTGCTTGAGGAAATTCTCCGTCTAAATAGAACGAAAAACATTCAAGTTAATCCTCTTTTGCTATTCCAGGAGTGTGTTTTCTGAAACCACAGTTAGCACTTTATTTCCAAACTCTGTGCCTTACCCTGGCTCTCTCCAAGCTGCGAATCTGCCCATGGAAAGCAGCTGGGCTCTTCAGAGCTGCAACACACAACAGTTTCATCAATGCACTAAGTGATAGCATAACTTTTACACTCGTTTGCAGAGAATAAATGATAAGATACTGTGTTTTCTTGCATGTTATCAACGCTATAAACCGTATTTAATTTTGTCTTAATTTACATTATTCTATTTCATATTCTGTTCTTGTACATATCATATTCTATTTAAATGAATATAGACTTGTTGCACTACTCAGGTCATAACATTTTCATTGCCATTTCTACACTGTAGCTTTGTGCATATGACAATAAAACCGTTGAATCTTGAATGTTACATGTGGTACTGAGTGAGCTTTAGGTGCTGTTAGGTCCATTCAGTCTGAACAAAACTTTAAAGATAAATTATCTAGATAAAAATAGATTAAAAAATGTTTATTATTTCAGCTATCTGGGTTCATTAGCCGATCTATCAGTGATGGACAGCTGACTCACGTGGCATGATGCCCTGATCCACCAGCTGCTCGCGGGTCCGCCTCTGCTGAAGCCTCAACTGCAGCACTGAAAGAAGAAAGAAGAAATTATGTTAAATAAAATAAGAGGTAAAACATGAGAGGGAAAGCACACAGAAGAATATAAATATATAAAAGGGAAAATAAATACAGAAGAAATGACATGATGAGAAGGTAACCACATACTGACTGCTATCCTCCTCAAACACATCTCTCACTTCCTGCTTACTAGTCATTAGGTCGACAACATACAATAACGTCATTTATATGTAAGTTATCATACCAGTCGAGCACATTGAAATACATTGTTTGCACACATAAGTGCATGGTACTGTAGTGGAACTATTTCTGTGCTGGCATATGAGGGACTTTTTTTGATCTCACACCTATAAGGTAAACTGAAGTTGCAATAGTTGTTTAAGAATGGGATAGTGTAACAATTCATTTCCCCCGTAAACATCTCTTTGTTGTTGCCAGAGTGTGTCCTTTCACATGCTGTCACAGGTAGTGTTTTGAAGATACTGGAATTTAACATTTTAAAACAATACCTTATAGAAACAGCAGCATTGAATACCGGTTTTGATACCACAGTGAGAAATGGACTAATTGAAGAAAGGCTTATAAAACAAGGCTAGTGTTTTGTCAGAGTTGTATGAGTTTGTTGTGTGTGTGTGTGTGTGTGTGTGTGTGTGTGTGTGTGTGTGTGTGTGTGTGTGTGTGTGTTTGATACCACAGTGAGAAATGGACTAAATAAAACAAGGCCAGTGTTTTCACAGATTTGTATGACTTTGTAGTGTGCAATGCGACTGTGTGACTGTGTGCGCGCGTGTGTGTGTGTGTGTGTGTGTGTGTGTGTGTGTGTGTGTGTGTGTAAAGCAAGAAAGCTCAGCTGGTACTGGTGTATTGAGAAATATAACATTTGTATTGAAACCATTTCAAATATTCAGAAATGATGTGTCGAAAAATCTATATTTTTGAACACTAATCTCTATCCTTCCACTTTAAGATGCTACCCAGAAAACAAAACATTACAAGGCTATCATGAGATGCAAAGACTGACAACAACCCACCAAAGTGTATTATCAAGTTGTTTCATTAACCTGCAACAATGGCAACAGCATTAGCCTAGGTGAGTTGAGGAAGTAGCATAACATTAAAAAAAGAGTGCTCACCTGTTCTGAACCTAGTGCAGATGGGGGTCTCTACCTCCATACAGGCCATTGTCTGTCTTTTATATAAACAAGCCTTTAAATCAGTCCAAACTCTGGGGGATTAAGCCATTAGATCCCAGAGCCTTTGTGTTAGAGCCCAACAGATGTAGCTTATAGTGATATCCTCTCAGCTGCAGTGCAACATGATCGGCCGAATGCTTCTACGAATTAGAGGAGCAACATTAGGCCCATCCTCTATTCCTTTATTCCTCCCAGACTACTTTTTTTTTTACTGCAGCCACAACCCCCTCCTCCTCCCCCTTTACTTCCCTCCCCTCCCTCACTCAGCAAAGTTTAGAACGGGGTTTTTTTCTGGCTGTAGGCGATACCAACATACCCTGATGTGATGTCTACTCTGGCTCCTACTGAGGGACAGTCTGAGTCAGCACTGAGTAAGGACAATAACCACTGCATCTTAAGAGGGGCCCTATTAACCTCAGGGCTTTCCTTTCCTGTAGTGTGTTATATAGGTTTGTGTGCATGTTAATGGTCTTCAAAGGCTGCCTGAAACTCCTCCATTGGACCCCTTTGTTTACTTCCATAACATACAGACATCACTATGTAACACTCGCGCTCCAACACACGTGATAGGCTGAGGGGCGGGACATCTCTAACCGGTTAAACAACCAAAACAGAGCCGACCAGCTAACCAATCAGAGCAGACTGGGCTCTGGTTTCAGACAGAGGGTGAAAAGAGGTGCTGCAGCACAGGCAGAATGAGAAAAATAAAGAGCTTTTTGAATATTAAAGCATGTACAAATACTAATATGTACCTAGTAATAAGCAAAATAGGGCCTCTTTAACCCTTAGATGCATAAGTGGGTCTTTTTTGACCCGGTGAGGTGGTTTTCTTGAAGTATCTTTGTAATTACATTTTTTTATCATTTCATATTCCAGCTATTCATTACATTACATTACATTTAGCTGACGCTTTTATCCAAAGCGACTTACTAATTAGCGATTACAGGGACATTGTCCCTGGAGTAACTGAGGGCTAAGTGCCTTACTCAAGGGCACACTAGTGGTGGTGTTCCTGGCGGGATTTGAACTCACAACCTTCCGATCTTCAGCCCACCTCACTATCTATTTGACCACCACTACCCCTATTCCTCAAAAAACATGTTTTGGATATCATGCCATTCACATTTGTAATTTACATTTTAAGAAATTGTAGTTTTTGTATTACTACCCCAAGCTTCCATAAGTGGGTCAAAAATGACCCGAATGCATTTTCTATGGAATCCTATGGGAAAACCTTTTTTTTTCAAAATGTAAAAAAAATGTTTAAAATTATAAATAGTGAAAAATTAAATATAAAATATTTCTAGTGTGAACCAAAATATAATACTAAATATTATACAAGTGATTTCTCTTAACCAAAATGACAAAAATGACATAAAACCAATTATTATTCTAATACGGGTCCTTTTTGACCCACTTATGGAAGAGTGTAGGGTCCAGTCACTCGGGCATCTAAGGGTTAACGCTGTAAAGACTGTTTTTAGGCTTTTATGTTGTCTTGCTGAGCCGACAAGATAAGGATGTGTCACATTCAGTAAGAGGAGGTGCTCTAATTAAATACTGACCATAAGTCCACACACTTCCCCATTCACAGGAGGGGATGCATCAACATTTACAAGGAAATACAAGCGTACTCTCTCCAACAGGAAACAGCTGGCCCTACCAACGTTACAGCTTGTGCCCCCCCTCATCAATGTGGTGATAAAACACAAAATCTTTCTTCCAAGGTAATACCATAGATTGCGTCATCACAATTGTCATATATCCAAATGACCTAACTCTGTCTGGGAATACTGCAGCTTTAAAACCAAGTTCAGTTATGGTTAAACTTTTACACACGTTGTCTACAGACAATATACTCTGGTAGACATTTTGCAGGGCTTGTTGTAAAGGCGCTATGCATCCTTATCCTCAAATTCACTCAGGGAATAGCTGGAAAAAAGGTATGCAGTGTGTATAGACTTCCAGTCAGTGTCATTGTCTTGGGATCCTCCGGGAAATGCTGCTCAGCCTGACAAACATGCTGACCTGTGACCTGTTCTGGCTGAGAGAGAGGTTGATGACTGAGATGTGTTTGCACTCACAGAGGCACGCAGAGAGCAGGTCAATGGAAGAAAAACAGGCCAGAATAAGAGATGTGTTTGTTTCACCTGAACACAATATATAGACGTTGATTTAAAACCTGTTGAACAACCGAAACAGGACACAAGTTGGCCAATCATAGCTGATCAACTGAAGCTAACGAAGAATCCGGGGTATAAAAAGACCCAGAATTGACATGAATATAGACATGATGCAACTTGTTTGACATTTATGGGAATACACTTGTTTTTCTTGTCGAGTTAGATGGGAGTTTATCACCACTGTGTGTCATAGTCTAGCATTAAGACTGGGAACACAATAAATCAGCTAGCATATCTTTCTCCAAGGGGGGGGGAGAGAATCCGCCTTCAAGCGCCTCTTAAGATCACTAATTAACATGTTATTTTTTTGTTTAATCATTAAAAAAAACGTGGACTTTGGACCGAAGCGTCGCCGGTTCACGTCCCGATCGGACCAAAAAATACGGAGTGTTGACTGGTACTGGAGAGGGGCCAGTTCACCTCCTGGGCCACTGCCGAAGTGCCCGTGAGCAAGGCACCTAACCCCCAACTGCTCACTGGCGCCGGCTAGACTGGCTGCCTTCGCTCTGACCTCTCAACTGCATGTGCATGTGTGCATATAACTGTGTGTGTATTTGTATGTGCATGTTGTAAAAAGTGTGTACTGTATTACCTGTATAAAAACGCGTGTGTGTACGACAGAGTGGAAACTGAATTTCCCCCTTAAAGGTCCATCTTCTTCTTCTTCTTCTTAATTAATGAAGTAATACAAGCCTTTGCAGACCATTCACAGTACCTGCACAACAACAACAACAACAACAACAACAACACACTACAGGAAAGGGAAAACCCCCAAAAAGCATAATAGAGCCACTTGAAGTAAGAGTTTGGATGCAGGAATTGTACTTGTAGCAGTATTTCTACACTTCAGTAGTTTACTGACAGCAGCTCTCTACTCTTCTTTTTCGACTTTTCGACAAACATGTGAAGTTATCTCAGACACTCAGACCTGTCCGGATGGTTGACAGATTAACACCTGTGTGTTTAAACCAATACGAGGGAGGGGAAGTATGCGGTGGGCAACGTGCTGGGGATGGCTCGCCGAGTGGAAAGTATGAGGTGTGAGTTCTCACTGGGAGAGAAATGACAAAAGCCCAGATGATGAGTGGGTGCTACTACTGTTGGCATTCCTCAGAAATGTTCCAGACGTGTTGCAGCGCTCCTGCAGACAGACCCAAATCCTACCATTATCCCAAATGAGTTTAATCCACAGCTCTGGCTGGCGTTTGTGACACATGGTTTATCTTATCGTGGTGATGTATAGATGCACTGATCTGATCTCACTACACCGTCTAAGCCGTGATTAGGAACTGGCAAAAGCAGCAGCGGATCTAACCCACTCCTTAAGTCTGTTAATCGTGTTCCCATCCATCAGCGTCCCGTAAAGCTGCCAGAACGACACCGAAGTCCTGAGAAGCCGACGTGCACACTGCAGGAAAACTGATGGGAGTTTCAGGGTAGAAAGTCTCACTTTAATGGCCCGTTTTCAGATGAATAGATGATTTATTCAGTACGTGCCTGTGTGCATGTGTACCGAAAGGTATCGTTTTTAACTGGGTTGCATGAGGTAGATATCCACATGAAGAAATGGAAGTAAAGCAATGCACTGATGTGGACAGAGGCAGCAGCTAAACGTATTTATGTCCCATTAGATCTTTGTTTACATCAGAGTAACCCTCGGTTCCACCGGGTCCGTCTGCGTCGCGTTACGGCTGCGCCGCCGTTTTGGTCCGGCCTCCTCCTGCGGCGTCATAACCCACCGGCCGCGTTTCAGAAGCATTTCAGAAGCGGAGCGTCGTGCGTGCCGGCTCGCAGTTTTTGTTGATTTGGTCATATTTCCTGGACAGGTTACTTTGTACAGACAAAGTTAATAATAATTGTAATAGTCGAACGACATGAATCAAAGATGTGTTGCTGTATTTTAGTGGTAAAAAAAATGCATTCATCATCATAATTATTCTATATATATATATATAATTGACACAGTGCCTGTAAACCGGAGGAGAACGCTGGCATTTCTCCTCCTACTTGAAAGACTACGGAGGGATAGGGTCTGCAAAATTAGTTTATTTTGGGGATTGACTGGATGCTCTGACCGCTCCACTTCCTGCCCGGCGCTATGCCACGCCTCGCGTCGCGTCGAAAATAGACTTGCATCCTATTTTTTGCGGAGCCCAGCGCAGAGTTACTTCCCTAAGTGACACCATGCTGGAGGAGTTGCATGATGGTAATATACATATAAATATATAAGCTTGTTATGTTTATGAGTTTAATGTATGCTAAATTCAATTCAGTGGGTGTGTTTAGCAAGATGGTTATGCATTTGTAACCCCTTATCCATTTTTTGCATGAAGAATAAAACATTTTTATGTCCTATTTATGTCCTGCTGAATGGCATCTTTTGGATAGAAGGAAGTGTGAAAGGTATTTTCCGGTCACTCTTTCCTCCTGTTATAATATATATCCTATCCCAACATGGCCTCACAGACGTGCACTACATCAGCGTCGTGTCCTCACCATTCTTGCGTTCGTTGAGCGGAGGCAGCGGCTGCAGCGACAGCTCCTCCATCTCGTGGGTCACCGCCTCGCTCTGAGGGCTCGGCAGCAGCAGGCAGGACATCTCAAAGTCCCCCTCGACTGCCAGCTGAGACGCCTGGAGCTCCATGTCGCCTCGGAGGGGGGGGGGGGGGGGGGGGGGGGTCACCGTCCCTTTGGCTGTGTCTCGCTGCTACCTCTGTGGAAACAAGAAGACATCTAGTAACTAAAGTAACTCACTGTAGGTAGTATAAGTACTGCAGGAGGCAAGGCAATTATATTATATTTTATTGTATTTACTTGCACTATTATCAGTTGTATTGTGTTGCACTGTTGGAGGAGCCTGCAACCTAAGATTTTCATTGTCATAACTACACTGTAGCTATGTACGAATGACAATAAAAGCCTTGAATCCTTGAAGAAATTGCATATTTCAACACAAGGCAATTTAAAGTGCTTGACAAAAATTATAAAAGCGTTAAGAAATAATGCAACAGAACCATGCGAAGAAACGCTATGGCGTCAGATCAGTTTTAATATAAATGAAAACCCAGAGAATGACTTTAAAAATCTATATAATGTATATATATATATATATATATATATATATATATATTTATTTTCTCTCACAGATAGTTTTTTTGCTATAAATTATTTAAAAAATATATAAAAACATCCACATGTATAAACTTAAGTTTAAAATATATCATTCTGATCCAGACATACATATTTCTTGTTTTAAATACATGTGAAATATTTGTTGGTATATATAATATTTATTTTAAACAAGAAATATTTATGCGGGGATCAGAAATATATTTGTGGAGTTTTTAAATATTATTTTTTTATTTGTGGATTTGTTTTTAAGCAATGATAAATATCGTGTGTGCACATTGAAAACACATCACTGCATGATGTTTTTTGTGGGCACCTCATGACCATCAGTAATCCAGAATAATACCCATCATCCTGCAGGAATGACTCCTTCACCAAACTGCTGAAATGTGAAAGGGTGGCATTTGATTAAAGCCATCTGGAAGAGCTCAGTCGCAGCCCAAATTATTCATTAAACGACCTGGCTATTATGCAGAATAATCGCCTCAAACCGCGGGAGAAACAACGCCAATCTGTGCATGAATGTTCTCTCTGTTCCGTCAGGCTTCAGAATCGGTTATATGACGTCTCCGTGGTGGTTTCAAGCGAGGGGAACGGGAACATTTTGGGGATAAAAAACAAACAGTTAAGTATCCATGGCTTCCCAACAGCCTCTTAACTGGCAGAGGACATACTTGCTGTTTTTATCGCTCTGCAGCAGCACCCACATGTTGCCTCTAACCGCCCTGATGTGTGGACTTTGGCTGAGGAGCACTTTGTTCCTATAGACTGCTTTTAGTTCTCCCTGGAGCTCCGTAAAGTGGCAAATACATCAGAGGGCCAAGAGGGATCGAACCGGATCGAGAGACATTTGGTTTCAACTTCAACACGTCTGCATTGTGTTCATTCCTGATACTGATGCTGAAGCCATGTCAAGGATCCAAACACAACAAATCAATGTGTCATCTACTCTCATATTTTAAAGGTTGTATCATGATCTATTAAAACAATTCTGACAAACACATGCACATCATTCCTGCTGTTTGCCAGGAGTAAAGGTCTTAGATTGTTTTGCTTTCTGCCAAGTAGTGAGCACTGCAGTTTAGACTCAAGATGGTCTTCATCAATTACAAGTTTATAATATTCCGGTGGTAAAAAAGTGGGGAGGAAAAAGAAGAAATATCAAAGATTAGGTGCTGATTATGTGCTAGAATACTTCAAAGTAAAACAACGGTTTTTAAATATTATTTTTGCCCTATTTTCACAAGTTTTTTATCAATCAAAACATTTTTTTGAATTTCATTTGAATAATAAAAAATACTTAACCCTAAAATTCACGAACGTAAACTTAATTAGGTTAATAATGAAAAAAAATAAGAAAATAAAAATCACAATGCTCACTATGTTACGGAAGTAAACAAAGGAGATGATGCAGAGAAACAGGGATTTTAGCCTCTGCAGACCATTTACATGCACCAAAACCTTTAAAAGCACACTAAAGGAAAGGGGAAAACCACCAAAATCATAATAGATGAGAGTAACACCTGCGTCACTTCCGGGCAAAAAGTACGGCTCCGCCCACTTTTGGGGGAAAACAACGCTGTCATTTGAATGGCGGTCAATACAAATTCTGAAGTTTTTGCCAATCCGATCAGAATTATTTGAAAACCGTGGATTTGTGGATCTTCAAAGAACCCGATTACGATGGCCAGTCAGGCAAACAATTACATTCAATCATTTGAAATCGACAATCGGTCTCGATATATGGTTAAATTAAAATCAGTAGGCGAGGCTGTAATTTCTCCAGCTGTTACTCTCATGAGCGAGGCGGAAAATAATAGTTGTATCATGCCAACATGCTGCTGTGTCGTTTATTGCACCTCAAACATTAAAACAAATCCAGAGTTACGTTTTTCTGTACTTCCTCTAAGAAGAAAGGACAGTAGAAGAACAGCTCTGTGGCTTCAGGCTTGATCGCCATTCAAATGACAGCGTTGTTTCCCCCAAAAGTGGGCGTGGCCGTAAAGTGACGTTGATGTTACTCATCTATGAAAATCGATAGCCTACTGCTCTATTTAACCATATATCGAGCCCGATCGTCCATTTCCAATGGCTTAATGTAATTGTTTGCCTGTCTGGCCGTTGTAATCGGGTTCTTTGAAGATCCAAAAATCCACGGTTTTCTTACATTTCTGATCGGATTGGCAAAAACTTCAGAATGTGTATTGACCGCCATTCAAATGACAGCGTTGTTTTCCCCCAAAAGTGGGCGGAGCCGTACTTTTTGCACGGAAGTGACGCATTAGTTACTCTCATGTATAGGACCTCTGATCAGACTTCCTGTTTCACTCTGTATGAACTGTTCTCTGTGACATGTTGTGCATTCTCAGACATCATGGATTAAAGTTGACAGTTCACATTTACTGGCAAAATTACCCCTCTCTCTAAAACCTGGCGTCTGACCTGCAGTTTCTTTCTGGCCCCCTAATGATGATGAAGTGGCAATAAAACACCGCGCTGCAGACGTTACTGAGGCCTTCATGTTTAACCTTAGTGGGTTTCTTTGACAGAACAGCATCACCAGATCTCCAGTAACAGCTCCTTTAGTGGCTAACAAGTCTCTGCTCTGTAGCATTTAAGTGCTTTCTATGGCTGGAAATCAAACTGTGCTTCATGTGCTGTGAGGCCTTATGCTTTACATGTTGAGCCAATTCAGAGCCGTTAGAAAGGCGACTCTCTACATGCATTTACTCAATGCCAAGGGGGTCCAAACTACGGCCCGCAGACCATTTTGAATCGGCCCTCACTCAGCAAATTAAAAAAGTATACTGACTTAAGTATAATAAACTTCTGCATGTCTTATATTGTACTTCTTAAATATATATGTTCAAATATATTACACAGTATTCATGTGTTAATAGGCCCAACTTTCAAATACATTCAGTCAAGTGGAAAACATGTTCTAACTAATCTAAGTTGATAAGAAAAAAGCCCAATAACTTATTTACATAACAACCTTGAAATAGACCCTTCATATTTCCTCTTATGATGAGCAATCTGAAGCTTTAGTTTTAAGGAATGAGCTGCCAACACAATAAATGAAACCCTCTGGAGAGCTGTGAGCTGGTTTTTTCTTAAAGCATTTTCAAGTATCAAGAATAATTGACCTACATTGGATTGATTTTTCCAATTTATAACTTAAGTTATGAGTCAAAATACCTCTAGTGAGTGACCCAGCGCTTCGTATATTTGTCTGTATGTGGCCCTCGGTGAAAAAGGTTTGGATACCCCTGCTCGATGCTAATCTTCTGTCTCAGGCTCTCTTTCAATGGGATTAGGAAGTCATTAAGCAATGAAGTGATCAGCTATTCAGGTACTGGGTTTCACTGCAGAATAATCTTCCTCTGACAAAGAGTTGTAACACGAACTGTGACGGAAAAATAAATAGCACTTAATTGGTGTTTTCAGTATCTGGCACTTCATGCAGAACTAATATCCTTCTTGAAATGCTGTAGGATTATGGGATTCATGTTTTGATTGGGATCAAATAAAAGTCACTTGGAGTTAAAAGGAATAACTAATCCAAGCTTTAATCACATTGATAGATCTTGAAAAGCATGTTTGACGATACTGTGCCGTCGGCCAAAGAAATCACTCTGATTGGCTGTTCAGCTTAGCGAATCAGTGCATGAGAAGCGAAACGGAAGTGAGGGACCCAAACAAACTATTAAGAAGGCAAATCTGAGAATTCATTTAACTCCAGCTCTCGACACAGGTTGGGGAAAGCCCCATGAGCTTCTCGCTGTAGAGTGAAAATGGAACGCACACGCTATTTGTTGTTTGTTTATATCACGCAGTCTGTTCTTCTTCTCTCGGTGTATCACGCAGTCTGTCTTCCGGTTGTTGCCTCTTTTGAATGACGAATACACACTACCGCCGCCTGCTGGTAAGGAGAGTTATTGCCACTCACGCATGCGCAGTTCGTACGAGCTACTTGGCCGTCGGCTGAAGTCTTTGCGGTGTGTTCCAGTGCGACTGTTGGCTAAGACGCAGGAGACGCGAGGCGACACAACAGTCGGGTCCGTCGGGACGTGTTCTTTGGTGTCAGTTTGGTGTGTCTGGGCCTTAAGAAGGCAAACCACAGCTTGGTTGGTAGTTGCCTTCCAATTGTTGATCATTTAATAATACTTATACTGTAGTAGAGGAGTTATTTCCTACCTGTAGTGGCAGAGGACCGTGAGGAAGAGAGGAAGAGACGTCCGGTGAGTTTCTGTCAGGAGTCGAGCTAAGCCATGGAGTCAAACCTGGGAGGAGAGAGAAAGACGATAACATAAATATCACAAATGCAACTTTAAGAGATGATCTAGCAAAACCAAAGGATTGCAGTTAAATGGCATTTTCAATCCTGGTACGTATTTTAAATGAAAGGCTAAAGTGAGTTTAGTTAGGTTCAACTCTTTTCTCTGAGTCCAGAGACTCCAGACATGTTGGCTTTCGCTGGTCTCCCTTTCTGTGTTTGTTCCAAAAAAAGGCAACTTTTGTCAATGGAAATTCAAGAGACGTTAACTAAAGATAAAGCTTTAATATTAGAGACACCACTAAGAAACAACCCCAAAACTAATGGTATTTTCTTAAAACGGTTGAGTCAAATATATAATAAAAACAGATTAGATCTCAGAGAGTAGAGACCAACTACAAGAAAGTAAAGCGGTATATTGTCAGGTAGATTTCAAATACAAGGGATTTGCTTTGGTGTGTTGGTGCAAAGACAAGAGACCTAAATGCAGAATAGAAAAACATGAATTTAAAATGAAAAATAAATATGTACATACATGACTTTTGGAAAACAAAGAGCCACGGAGAACATTTTAAGAGTAAAAAGGCTATACACTTACACTGCACTGTAACTTTGATTAATGTACCTGTGAGTGTTATTCATGTTTTATTATCTTTGCTTTTTAATGTTTCTAATGTGTTTTATACTCTTACGGCCCGTCCACACGGCGGCAAGCTTCAACGCAGCTTCCCATTCACTTTGAATGGGGTGACGTCACGCTTTGCCGAACTGCATTGTGGTTCCGTCGTGGCGCTTTGTCTCCGTTGCTCGCTTCAAAAGTTGAGAAAAGTTCAACTTTTCAAGCTTCGACGGAAGCGTCAGCCAATCAAATCATATGCCGGTACAAGCTTTAGCCAATCAAACCATGTGCTTGTGTGTCCGGGGCGAGAGATTCATGTTGGTCGAGCTTCAGACACGCCCACCGGCAAGCTTCAACGCACGCCGCCGTGTGGATGCTCCGTAAATGTCTTTCATTTTTGTAAAGCACTTTGAATTGCCTTGTGTTGAGAAGTGCTATATAAATAAACTTGCCTTGCCTTGCTTATACTATAATATCATAAAAGTCCAGAAAGATGTGCATTTATGTAACACAAATGAAAATCCATTGAAATAGAAACACATTTACATTCAGAGTACAAAACCTTGAATACATGTGTTTGAAGGTGAGTGGAGAGTAAAGCAGACGATAAGCACCACTTAAAGAGGCCTGAATGAAACTCAGGGTCTCATCACTGTGATGTGTCGAGGTCTCTATGAAGTGGATCCTCCGTGCAGAGACAAAGAAACTCTGAGTATCAACGAGTTCAGAGCTGTAATGGAGCATCAGGCTGCAGCGAATACAAATCAATCAAATGCACAGAAGCTTTCAGGACTCTTCAGGACGATTGCTTCTAAAACTAGATTACGGTTTGCTTTATGTGTCAAATTACAGACACTCAGCAGATAAAGGTCTTGTATATATGATATCATATCATATATGTTTGTATTAATGTTCCTCCCTCACTGCAGCATCATTAAGACCCGCATTATCTTTAGACCTTGATTTCCTAAAAGTCTTTTTTAGTACATTTCCCTAGAAATATAGTATTTGCGCAAAAGTACACACTTTGCGGCGATTGATGTTGACTTCCTGCAGGTTTGTGACATAGAAATAGGAAATATAATGGCATACTAATATGAAAAGATGTATTAAATTGATCTGATATCGACATGGTGATGCGAGATTACATTAGTAATTTAGTATAAGTGGGTTTTTTCTGATTTTAAAGGCTGTTATACACTAAAGTGATGATACAAATTGGGTTTTTATTACCCAATAAGTCATTATATCCCCATTTCTGATCATTAATCATCAAAAATCTCATTGTGTAAGAGCAGAGTCAACCCAGGTGTATTTCATATCAACCAGGCCTAGTATTAAATGATAAATAAAAAGTACAAAAACCCCCTTTTTTTGGCTTTTTTCCGTTTGCTTTAGTAATTTGAATAGAAAAACGACACCTTCTAATCTTTTGTAACACAACATACATTTCCAAAAGTTAAATATGTTAGAAAAAAACGAACACACTTGATCAAATTGCTAGAAAATGCATTTAAATCTTCAGAAATAAAGTGACAGAAGTATTCCAACCGTCAGAGCACTACATGTTGTTTGTGTATATGAACTTGTATATGGAAACAAGGCTAGGTGAACAAGTGAAAGGGAGAAAGGAGGCTCAAAGGAAACAAACAGTCACGGCTGTGGGATAAACATCAGAATCTCAGAGCAGATCCAGATGGCCGCGCTGCGTGTTTCTCTTCTAATGGCAACCGGTACCATGTGTTTCATCAAAGAGCACACATACGGTAAACAAACACACACCAGTAAAGTCAGAGGTGGGCTCAACAGCAGAGGGAATAGAGTGGTGCAGGAACGAGTCCTAAAACCAGGAAGTGAGTCAGCATTTTACCATTTCCGGTTCCCTCGTCTCAGAGTCGATGGGTTTTTTTAACTAGTTTTTGGAAAATAGCTGGAAATAAGGTTTGTGGTTGACACGCATTGAAGAGACGGGTCACGTTTTGTTCTACGACATTAAATCCATCAGCAGTGACCCCACTGGGGATTCTTGAAGAGTTGACGTGTCTTGAAAAACGATGGTTGTTAACATGTGGCTGAATAGGACTGCAGAAGTTGTCGAGGCCGTTGTACGTCGTTACGCCGAACACGTAAACACTCCCGCTAAGTTTGTTTGCCCCTGTTCTGATTGAAAGCAAGTACCTGCCTCCTGAAAACTGTTCAAACAAACGCTTCAACTCGTACCATTTAGAATCTGTATGTTTGAATACGGATCTTAAGTTGGCGTGACGTTGAAGACGTGCGACCCTGCTGTACTCGGCTGTAGTTCCTTTATAGCATAACGTTAGCATTTTGCTTCTGGCGATTAGATTTATGATTAGAAAATTATAAAAGTAGGGTAGACAAGTGGAGATTATCCGGCTGAACAAAACGTGCATTTATCAAACCGGTTTGTTTTCCACAGATCTTATCTTTTTACAATATTCCAAAATCCTATGGAGATATCCCGTAGCTTTTTTGTGGAGGGAACCCATGCGCAGCTTACTTCCGGGTCAGCCTACAAAAATACATCTTCCCTGCACCACTCTATAGAAATGTTAGCACAGTAATATTTGATTCTGCTCAGAGGGAGGCAGTGCTGTGTTTTCCTGTCACTGGGTGTGTGTGGTATTTGAAACCTTGGCACAGGTGATGAAGCAGCTTTGTATTGTGCTACAACAATAAATATCAACAAGTGTACCCATCCCTTCCCTGTCAGCACGTAACCAACGCACTTGGTAAACATGTGGGCCAACAACCTGTAACCTCTATACAACATGTATTTAAGACTAATTGATATCCTGTGTTTCCGCTGCACCTTGATCATTACAATCTAAAATACATAGAAATAAAGCTCTTCCCTTTCCTCTATGAAGCTTAGACACTTACAAAGAATTGGATTATTTAAAAGTTGCAGGTGGTTGCTCTTCTGAATGAGTATCTTGATGGTTGATTGAATTTATTGCAAGTTTTTGGATAAAAGCATGAGCTAAATGAAAGTCAATATGAATACAAAAATAAAGTATATCGCTGCCATCAGAAACAAATAGCCCTTTAATGCATGTATTACTCTTGAAACACTGGTATTGGGTATCAGTGCCACACAGACAATGATTTCCAGAAGCTAAATAAGTTAATTTTCAATCAGTATTTGTACAGCTAGTGAAGAAGACAGAGAGAAGAGTTTACGGAGCATCAAGAGTGGAAAAAGTGGACAACCTGCTAGGGCTGTCCCGAATACAATTTTTCGGGCTCCGGATATTCGGTAGTAATCAGCAGCGAATATTTGGCCCATGCGGGGGGGGGGGATACGTAATAATCAGCAGCGAACCGCTTCAACACGTGTATTTCGGTTTATTCACGGCATTCATTTTGTTATTCTACAGTATTGTTGTTTTATAGTTATTTGTTAATGTATATAACCCAATTTGTGTTCTTTGAAATTGAAAAGGATATTGCATTGTGTTTGTTACTTTTGTTGCAGTTAAGTGTAATTTGGCTTGGCTTCCTATTTTGTATGGACATGCTTTTATTTTGAAGGAGAGTTAGCGCTGTTGATAGGAAGTTGTTGTTGCTATGGAAACAACGTGGCGGAGATTAACGGAGGAAAAAGTCATATCTACATATAAAGGCGGAGAAAGTAAACAATAACGTTTATGGTTAAGTGTTAGCACCCCCCGAAGAGGCACAAGCTCTTACGTTGATATTGGAGATTTCAATAAATTCAATTTAAAAAAAAAAGAGAGAAAAAAAAAAAAAAAAATCCGAAAAACGAAATTGAAACCCGAATAGTACTCCAACGAACGAATAATCGGATATTCGGGTACAGCCCTACAACCTGCAAGGGCCTGAAAAGTCAAAAAAGTCCCGCCAGACTCCATTTACATGCACTAAAACCTATACAACATGCTACAAGAGAAAACCCCAAAAAGCATAATCGGGGCCCTTTACCTTGAGGGACACTAACATGGACTTCTGTGACGGTTGTTTTTTAATATATACCTCCTAAACACCCAAAGCTCATTGTGGAACTCAATACAATGCCAGCATGTCAGAAAAAGCCAAATTAACCAGGTTTCTAACTGAGAACAACAACTGGTTTCAGGTCTGTGTTTTATTATCTCCAGCAGATCAGAGTTCAACTAGGTAATCCATTGAGTGGGCATTTTGCCAGCATGATGGCAGTATCTGGGAGTGTCTTTCGCCCCAAGGCTGTTCTTTCTCTAGCAGACATATAAAAGATTACACATTTGCAGTGCAGGTTTGACGGTTTATGACCTTTGACTGCAAACATCTTCTTTGTAATTGTCTTAAGGCTGATCGGATTGAATGACAAACACACTAAAGCGCTTAAATACATGTGGATTCAGGATGTTAGGCAATATTCAAAGTCTAACCAGTGTTTTACAATCCTGTTTTCAGCGGAAGAACCAGCGAATCGATACTTTAGCAGCCATTCAGAGAGCCACGTATCCACAACAAGGAATAAACAGACTCTTGGTATCTTCCTGAGAAATACCAACACTTCCCAGTCTCTGGCATACCAGGTCAAGGGTTAACTTTACTACAAATAGGCCTGGCTGTGAAGCATTCGTGTTATGAAGTACCCACAAGCACTCACACTCGCACATCCACTGACAGCAGGTGACAACTGAACAGTGAGGTCTGTAAGAGCTGGTGAACCATAAACAATAAGGGGGTCTGGATTCTGTTAAAGGACATCAACACACCTCTGACAATTGTCTACATGAAAAAGAACATGTGTTGAAACAGTAATAACAGCCCTATTGTAAACTAGAATACCCCAATCTAGTCAAGTTGCCGCTAACATCCATGTTTGTCCAAAATGTCATCACTTCAGCATTTTATCCCATTAGAAATTGGTTCAAAATGTCATAATTAGCATTTGAAATTATTGAGTTGTATCCAGAAATATGTTTTGCGAGGCCTCGGTGATCTTGACCCTTCACCATCAACATCTTATTAGTTCATTCTTGAGTCCAAGTGGATGTTTGTGACAAATTGGAAAACATTCCTTCAAGGCATTACTGAAATATCCTGTTAACGAGAATGGGACAGACAACCCGAAAACATGATGCCTCTGGTCACTGCTTTCATCGACGCAGAGGCATCAAAACAAAAGGCCTAGGATCATAGTAAAAGCCTTTGTCTAAAAATCTAGATATCCCATGTTCTGGATCACTGGGAATACTCTTAGCATAAAAAGACTTGCTCATTTAAGTCTCAGAAGAACAAAGGGGGATGCTTAGAAAAAAGCGTGTTTTTAAAACCTCATATCATCAAAGATTTTGCTTGTTAAGTTGTATTAAAGGGTGACACATCAACATAAATACTGTTGGGATTAGTGCAAATTGCTCTATAATCCAATAATGATTTAACTATGTGAAGGATACTAAAATAAATGTACCCAATAGGAAACGCACACACACAAAGCATGAGAACCACTCTATGCCAAACTCTAGATTGAGTGTGCAGTTTTCTGGGCCTGAAATAGACCACGTCTGGTTCCAACAAAAATGTCTTCTTTATCCAAAGATAAGAAAGAAATGATGTCATCTGTGGCTCATTCTCCAGAGTCACCGCTCTGCTCTGTTCCCACAGACACACATGTCATTTCCTTCCTTTGTGGACTTTGCTCAAAGGAGCTTCTAACAAGAGTACAAAGGTATCAATGGCTGGAAGCCAAACACAATGGCCCTGCCTCACCTAAAGGCCCTGACACACCGAGCCGATTTCGGCCGTCGAAAGATGTCTGGCCGTCGATGAGCGTCCTGTCGCCCTACTCGGATTGGTGTGTCCCGCACAGTCGTGTCTTTTCGGTCGTGCCGACACCTTCCACCCCGATTCAACATGTTGAATCGGGAGGCTGTCGGCAAAAGAAATCACTCCGATTGGCAGTTCAGCTTAGCGAATCAGTGCATGAGAAGCGAAACGGAAGTGAAGAAGGCACACACAGACGGCTA
Source organism: Trematomus bernacchii (assembly GCF_902827165.1). Classification (NCBI taxonomy): domain Eukaryota; kingdom Metazoa; phylum Chordata; class Actinopteri; order Perciformes; family Nototheniidae; genus Trematomus; species Trematomus bernacchii. Next base: position 759,620 of record NW_022988050.1, on the reverse strand, counting down.
TTATGTTTCATTTCCCAGTACCCCACTAAACATGCTTTCGATTACAAGTCGTTATGTGAAACAGTCTGTGATGGACGAGAGTGAAAATGGAACGCACGCTATTTGTTGTTTGTATATATCACGCAGTCTGTTCTTCTTCTCTCGGTGTATCACGCAGTCTGTCTTCCGGTTGCCTCTTTTGAATTAAGAATACACACTACCGCCGCTTGCTGGTAAGGAGAGTTATTGCCACTCACGCATGCGCAGTGCGTACGTGCTACTTGGCTGAAGTATTTGCGGTGTGTTCCAGTGCGACTTTTTGGCCAAGACGCAGGAGATGTGAGGCGACACAACAATCGGGTCCGTCAGGACGTGTTCTTTGGTGTCAGTTTGGTGTGTCAGGGCCTTAAGAAGAGACTATTAAAGCAGCTAACAAACCTTAATAGAGAGTGGCCTGCAATAAAGACAATGTGTAGGCTGGTTATGTAAAGTAGTTTCTGATACTATGGGTTGCACGCTTTCCTGTGGGTAGATAACCCTCAGTACTAATGTCTCCTGCAACTCTTTCCACTTGGAGGATGGAAAAACTGTCAGAAATAGGACATTTTCATATATTTAATAAGTCTCTAGTGCCATTTAATTTGACACAAGAGACACTGAACCCCTAGGCTAAAGGGATCTGGGTAGACGGTCTTCCTGCAAGCTTATAGTGCACGGGTGGCTCTAAAATAAGCAAGAGATATACGACACACAGCCTTTAAGGATAATAACTTTCCCTTCAGCCTTACACAGTGTTTAGGTTAACTCTAATAATTCACACTTTTCCGTGTCAGACTTGGACAGCAAAGGGCCGCCTGTGAAACAACACATCCTGCCAGTCTTTATGACTCACACACACCACAATGTGTTTGGATTTGCTGCAGCACTACCTCACTTTTCTCACTTCAATCAATGGGGAAGGCAATAAGATAACATCATAGGGTTTAAGAGGAAGGGAGGGGGGGGGGGTCTTGTTAACAGTGTGCATGGTTAGTAATATTTAGTAGTGTTACTTTAGAACCACATGCTTGTCATCCCCTCTCTTTCCTTTTTCCAACCTATCTGTGCCATCTATAACAAAGGTAAAAACACCATCTATAAGAAAACACGAGTTCAGTAATAGCAGGGTGATAAGTCTCCCAAATCACAGCATGCCCCAGCCTTTGATAGCATGCTAGCTCAAGTAATAAGCATGCAGTACCAGTGGTTTAAAGTAAATAAGTACATTAACCAAAGTACTACTGAACTTAAGTACAATTCTGAGGGACCTTTTTGCTACTTTCTACTCCTACCCCACTATTATTCAGAGGTAATTCATGGACTTTGACTCCACCATATTTACAAAATATCTTAAATTACTTAGCAGATTTGGATTAATGATGTGAAACATAAAAAAACACCTTAGTACACCTGGAGTGAATTAACAAGCTACCCTGCAGTATACAAAGTCATTCAAACTAGCTGCACCTTTACCAGCTTTGATAACACTTTAATGATCAATCATTATTAAACATATCATATATATATATTCATCTGAAATGGGCCAATGTGCATAATGAGTACTTTCACTTTCGGTACTTTAAGTATCTTTTTGTACTTTTACTTGAGTCACATTTTGAATGCAGGACTTTTACTGTAACAGAGTATTCCTACATTTGGTACTTCTACTTTTTACTCAAGTACAATATCTAAGTACCATCTCTCCTTGACAACTAGATAGCATTAGGAGAAAGGACACATATGTCCTATAGAGGTGTTATTGCCTGGCTTGGCTGTCTGCAGTGTCTGTTATCGCAGAGGTGGGTGTGGGATCAGCTAACGTTGTTTAGCTACTTTAAATCTGACAGGTGAGTGCAGACAGTGCCAATAATTAAAAACATGATGAAGCGGCCATTATTACAATGACTTAAAACACCTCAATATGAGGAGCAGTCAAACCCTTAATGTCCACATTGCTGTGTTATTGCACCAACCCTCGTCTGCTTATCACAAACGCTGCTCAACAACAACCACCTCACAGTTAGCTCGGCTAAGCTAACACATGCTAACACATGCTAAAAACAAGACAGCGTCGCCCCGGGTCTGTGGACTCACCTATTTGAGAATACTTGAAACCGGATTGTGTTCTGTTCACAATGAGATATCCATTATCCCGGGGGAATTGTCGCGTGTGTGTTGTTTTGTTTCCTGTAGCTGTGAGATTGAAGTTTATTTCGCGGAGTAAAATGGCTGCGACTGGGTCTAGGTTCGGATGCGGAGTGACGTAATGACGAAGCCTTGGGGGGGAGTGGCGGAGGGATCTGTCCTGTTTACCGGTCAGTCAGCATTTATCGTCCTACCATCAGCATGACTCGATTTTTTCAAACTAAACTACATCACAACAACACTCATACGTTGAACACTCATAAAGAATATCCTATGTCTGTTTTTTCCCCTCACATATGAGTAGTGTTATGTAGTGGTTGCTGTGTAAATCTGGTAGATATTCGAGGTGACACAAATCACAAATGCTCATTCTCACAACACTATACAGTCAAACTAATGCAGGAAACTCCTTTTAGATTTCATGATGTAATCCCAGGACTTCCTTGTATGTATGTACCCAATAATACAACTAATTGTGTGTCTTTTTTCTTGAATGAATGCAGTTTTTCAGAAACTGAGCAACATAGAAACACCATGCCCAGCTAATGGGTGATTTTCATTTTACAATTTTTTTTGACTTTTTACAAATCATAAAGTGGAGTTTCTAAAAGGGTCTAAGTACAATAAAGGGGTTATAAAACAGCGTTGTTCTAGATAGATTTATTTATTTAAACAAGAGGTAAACAAAACAATTATAAAATATTTGATTCTGCCAAGTTATTTAAGAACATGTCCCATTTTCAGAGTAGTTTACAAAATACAATAGAAAAAAACATTGCAGTATATCAGTTCATTCTGTACATAAATATAATACTTTTTGATGACAGACTCATTCTGTACGGTGTGAATTTAGTCTGCATCATTTTACATCATGCCATTATCATCAAAATGTACATTGAAAACTAATCCTCCTGATACCAGGAACATTATAATTATATACATAAGTCCGATGCTTTGAAGAAGAAGAAAGCCCATTTGATTAATCCCTCTTGAAGCAATTCAATTTCCACACCCATCATGTCCACTTGCCCTTCTGCACAGGAGCAGGGACATCAGCATCATTATGCAGAAACTCAAACAGCTGCTTAGCATTTTTAGCATTCTCCAGTATTTCTGCCAACCTTTCCTGGCTGAGTTGGGCTAAATCTGCCAGGCTGTCTGCGTTTTTCACAAGAGCCCTGTAGTTTTTCATATTGACCCCAGGCATTTTCAACAGGAAGTCATACGGCCCGGGGTTGTAGAGGTCAGCTGATTCGGCCACCATGTCTGACTCGGCTGTGATGGCCTGAGCGGCGGCACCATCCGGCTCCAGGCGACCTTTCTTCAGATCCTCGAAGAGCTCGGCAGTGGCGTGGGGGGACGGGCACCAGAGAATACGGAGCCGAGGGAAATGCAAAGTGAGTAAGGTGAGTTTGGAAGAAATGTCATTGGCCGATATCTCATGACGGAAATCTGAGCGTGCCATCAAGGAAAAGGGTTTTGCTGGGTCAAACTCAATGAGCAGCACAGGTCTTTTGTAGTATCGAGTCATGGAGAGACACTGAGTGTAGAGGCGGCCGCTCTGCAGGGAGCCAATCAGATCACTGACGCTCTTCCGCTCGACGCACGTGTCCGGGGTCAGGATGTAGTCGCCCACTTCCAGGGTGACGGGCTCGATGTCCAGCCCGCGGCGGTGCAGCAACGAGGGCAGCTCACTGCGAAACTCACGCATGTCAACGATGACTCGGGACGGCTCTTTGGGCTGCTCCTGACCTCCTGGGTTAGTGGACAGGAAATGGGGAAAAAATTAGACACTTATTTAAGAAATCGTGGGGACTTTTATAAGGTAAGACAAAATAAACTGTCCAGGGGAACCAATAGATGTTTGAAAATGACAAAAAATAGAGGAAGGAGGTGAAGGTAGTGGTTAAAACTTTAAAGAACAATTATATATAAAAGAAAAATGTGGGAATGTGGGAAAAAACAAGTATCCTAAATATATAAAAGAAATCCAGAAAACAATAAATAAAAAGGAATCTGACTCTTTTAACAGAAATGCACAATGTCCTTGCACGTATTTTTCTTAGTAGATAAAAGCCTACTTTTACTGGCATCAGAATATTTATCTTCAATACCAATTATTTTCGACATTTTATTTTAATTTAACGTTATAATATATCTTTAAGTACAGAAAATAATAAAAAGTTCCATTCCAGTGTCCGTATTTCTCTCTGGAATCTGCCATTTTTGCAAGAAGAATAACTAACAATTAATCACTCATCAAAATAGTTGAAAATAGCGACTAGTCGTTTCAGTTCTATAGACATGCCTGCTTTGCGGGTGTTGGTGGTGGCGTTTGCAGGCTCTAAATTCCTTGCCAGGTCCAGGTTAGTGTCTGCCCGCCCCTCCCTCTCCTCTGGGATCACCATGGTAGCCTTTTCTCTGCGGAGAAACACACACAGTCACCAAAGAGAAACCAACACAACAAAACATCACCAGACAGAGAGAAGCGTGTTTCTGACCTGATGAGGTGTTCGAAGGCTCTCTTTTCCCTGGACAGCGCCGTCAGGTACTTCTGTTCCTCCGTGGAGCCTCCGTAGATGAGGAAATACACCCTCAGTGTTTTCCCGGGCCGGCTAGCTTTGTAGATCTCCAACTGGCGGACGAAACTGATCTCAGCGTCGTACAGCACCACGAAGCTGGGCTCCACCTCGTGCAGCACCCTGGTGAGGCTGTGGGGGTCAGTGAGGCCCTTCAGAGGGTGGATGACAGTCAGCGGCTCCTTCAGAACTCCATAATAAGCATCTGATGACAAATCCAGCTTCATCTGTTCCTCCTCCTCATCCTCGTCCTCGTCTCCACTGCTGCCCATCATCTCCGCCTCCTCCGCCTCGTCTTTCCCCACCATCTGGGTCAGAGTCAGCGAGGGTCTTTTTTTACTCTTTGTGGGTTTTTTCTGCGCCGGCTCTTTTCCCTTGGCTCCTTTTTTCGGCCAGCTGTTGCCCTTTTTGTGGCAATCGAGATCGAGGGCGGCGGCTGCAGCGGCGTCACTTTTGCCGACGGTGCGGGCGTAGAGGCGGTGGAGCAGCGAGTCGGAGCCGAGCCGGATGTACTGCTGCAGCTGGGCACAGGTCCGGTCATCACTGGCACAGATCAGAACCCGACCTGGGGACACGTTAGGAATGTTCCCTTTTCAGTGTAATGCAGAAAATGCAGATAAAATACTGCCATATTTAAAGTGGACCTATCATGCTATATTTGAATAATATAGTGTAGGGCCATACCTATATAAGGCATATTTATACTTTTTTTTTTTCAAAATACCAAACAGATCATGCATTTTAGCCATGCCTCAGTTTGCCTCATTTTGACATTTTTTAGCTCTGTGTTTGTAAGGGCTGATTCAGTGAGAACAGCACCATCTAGAGGCCTGGCATATGTACTACAGCGTCTCCAGCGCTTTCGAACGGCAATGGCCGTGGCTGTCTCCTGCTGATTGGTGGAGTTGGCCCAATAGCCGTAGCGCCACCGTCCTGACGTCAGGACAGTGTTCAAATCTGGATCAGTTTTTATCAGATCCGTTGCAGCCCCTTTTTTAGAGATTTGGGTATGGAGGAAAATAGAGAGGGTTGTGTTTTCTGACACTTGGTGAGTTCCCTGGAACACCGGGGACACATATTCATGTAGAAAAGACGTACAAAAGTGCATTTTGCATGATAGGTCCCCTTTAAGTTAAGTCTGTACAATAATATAATACCTTTCGCTTTTTGATGACAGAGACTCTTTCTTAATGGTGTGAATACAGTCTGCAACATTCTACATTGTGCCATTATCATCCAAATGTATCCCAAAGATATTGAAGTGACTGTTATTTTGTATATATTGATTGTTGTGCTTTTATTTATGTCTTAATGTGTGCATATGTATAAATGTGTCTGTTGATTGTGTATATATATATATATATATATATATATATATAGGTATATACATATTTTTGTATTCGGGATTGTGGGAAACGGTATTTCGATCTCTCTGTCTGTACACACAAACTGAAAGATTGACAATAAAATTAAAGGGGCCCTATTTTGTTCATTTTGTGTCTCTACTGTGACATGTTTACATGCTTTAATGTTAAAAAAGGTTCTTTTTTTTCTTCTCATACTGCCTGGGGGGGTGGGGGACTTTAGACTTTCCAGACCATTTACATGCACTAAAACCTTTATAACACACTACAGGAAAGGGAAAACCCCCCAAAAAAGCATAATAGGGCCCCTTTAGATTATCAGTACTCCACTACAGCGCGGAGCGTGGTTTAAGCGTGCCGTGCCGTGCCCGGCCTGTTTTTGGTTGCGTTTCCACTAGGCGTAGTTCCGGCTAGCGGGTACTTTTTCACAGTTTTTCTGGCCCTCCAAAATCGAGGTTCTTTCCGGGCCAACAACCGGGCTGAGTATGCTAAACTAGTGAGAGAATCGCTGGCAACTACAACAAAATGAACATATTTGACCGTGATTTAATTGTAATACACGTTTCAAAATGATGCCGAAGTAACAACATACTGATACCGGTTAGTAAAAACCATGAATTAATGCTTTGACAAGTCTGCAGACAGACGGCAGGCGAAAAACCTTTTAAAATGCGTGTTTTCTAAATGGAGATTGGCTAAGCTAACGCAGTATATGCTCCGACCGTCCACACTCACAACAACGGCCTACAGACATAAATAAAGCAGCGACTGTATTCGCCATGACACAGACAGTCTGTGGTTTGTACTTGTTTAACTTTTGTCTAGTTTCTGAACAGATATGAGGAGCTGTGAGCTCTGAGTGCTAACAGCTAACGGCTGATGTTGGTTTTGTGTTTCGCATTGAAGATGACGTCACGGCTCCGCCTACACTGCGTTACTATAGTTACTGCCCCAGTTCCTAAACTGTAATGGAAACGCAGCATAAAGTGAGCCTGGCCTACCAAGGCCTAACTATACTGTACTAAGCCGTGCGAGGCCCTAAAGTGGAAATGCGCCATAAGACTGTCCTCTTTTGTCGATTAGTCAATTTAAAGGTCATTTTTGTCCTAGTCAACAAAGATTCTACAAAACATATTTTTTTAATGCTGTCCAACCCTTTTCTGACAAATGTATAAACTCATCTCTAGGAAACTCAACACATAAAGAGGTGCCTTTGCACGATTCTTTGTAGAGATCTGATAAATCGAGTAATCAATTAGTCTCCCAAATCGTATTAGTGCGAGAGGACTAAGAGTTTCTTATGTCAAGGACAGCCCTAATTGGCCGTAATTCAATTGTTAATCCATCCCTTTTAGCCGACTGTTTCCTCTGCAAATACGTTTAACCTCTGATGTTCAGGTGTTAGAGCTAAACCCAAATCCTTATCTCTACCTCTTTCAAATTACTTGAGCTACTCCTTACTCTTTCCATGTACCCGCAAATAAACTTCAGAAAAAGGTACAAGTAGTCCTGATCTTAGATAACTGGCTTACTGACACACTCAAATTGAATGCAGCCATTGGTTATTAGTGAAGGTATTTAGTTATAAACATGGGCTTCTCCTGCTTTGACACCAAAAAAATATATACTGGGAGAAAGCACTGTTCTATTGTCGTATTTTCTGCAGATTCAGGGGGACTAGTTTGCTTTTACTGCATGTGTAACGTGTATAAGACGAACCAGTGAACCATGACAAAGCAGCATACCCTGAAGAGGATGACTTTGAAATGTCAGAGCTGCGTATGCTGGCCTTTCTGCTGGATGTATATTAAAAATAGAATTGTAGATTTCATTTTCGTATATGCTTTTCCTATGTAGATTCATTTCAATGATTACCAAAAACGCCTTTGGGAAACTAAAACGTGGTTTCTATGAAATTCTGTAAAAGTAGTACATTATATGCTAATCTAAATGATAGAAAATGAGGTGCAGTGTTGACATAATGGACCTGTATATCACTCTGACCTGGTTCATGTTCAGAGCTCTTGTTCTCCTTCTCGATCTCCTGCAGTACTTCGGTCAGAGCCTCCCACTTCGGGCTCTTCTCCAGCACCAGTTGCCGTTTCACCTCTGAAACAAAAACATAATGTGAGCGTTTAGCAATCTAATAAATACACATGCAAGCAGAGAAGGATGCAGATGTCAGGTACCTGAGGATGGCTTTGGTTTCTCTGCCTCCACTCCCAGTTTGACTTTCTTCTTGCTCTCTGGGTAGCGGTACACTCTTCCCCTGGTGTTCATAAACATGGAGGTACTGGAGTCGAGGAATAACCACCCTGATGGTAGCATAAACAAACGAAACTCAGATGAAGGTGCTGAATCAGAACCAGAACCAGAACCAGAATACCATTATTAGTCCCACAGAGGGGGAATGTACATTGTTACAGCAGAAAAGAGCCAAAGACATGCATACAAATCTCTTAACCCTTATGTTGTGTTCGGGTCTCCCGTGACCCGTTTCAAGTTAAAATTATATAATAACTACGCTCTAGTTTTTTGTATCAGAACAAGGCTTCATGATATCCTCCACCACAGATATATAAACACTACAAAACTGATTTTGACCATTTTAGCCAAGTCTGAAGGTCTCTTGTATAAAAAAAAGTGTATAATTTGGTGTTCGGGTCGGGGGAGACCCAGCAGAATTGTTGTGGGTGACTCGAGGTCAAATTTGGCCCAATCAAGATTCATCTTTGACTTTAGACACCCCTCCCCCCCCCCTTCATACACTGTAACAATAATTTTTCGCAACATGCACCTGGTCTCCCCTTCCTCCACAGGAACTCCACCTTTCTCAAAGAATATGTACACTAACACTTGAACCTGAACACACACATGCACGTGTGCAATATGTGGTGTAATGTGTTTTGGGGCCATAACATTACATTACAACAGGATTGTACGGTTATGAATGCATTATAAGTTAGTTATGATGGAGTTAAAACAATATTGGATGATAGTCATTTTTCTTTTGTGTTTTGGACTGAGATAAATCATGGGTCAAAATTGACCCGCGAGCACCATGAACGGTAACAGCTTTTGAACACAACACAAGGGTTAATCACAAATATTAGGTTCAATATTCACCCACAGTATTTCAAATTAAGATGTAGTTTACCTGAGTTGGATCCAAAGTTCTTCTGGCTGGAGCGCAGAGACTCGAGCAGATTGAGGAAGGTGACGCAGTCGTACTGGGTGAGGTAGAGCAGCAGCACCCTCAGCACCTTCAGGTCCTGGACCAGAGCCTTGGTCTTTGAGCCAAGCTGGTGCCACAGGGGGTCCAGGTAGTGACGGATCGTCTGGATAAGAGTAAGCCAAACACAACCAAACCTCAAATACAGGAAACTCAGCTTTCCAAATTAGACACCTAATCAGATAAAACACCTGTCATAAGAATGCCATGTTTGCTGTCTTTAAAGGTCACCTATCATGCAAAATGCATTTTTGATGTCTTTTATAAATATGTGTCCCCGGTGTGTCAGGGAACTAACCAAGTGTCAGAAAACAAAACCCTCTCTCTTTTCCTCCGTGAGAGACAATGCGTGACGTGTTTTGGGCGTAATATGGTCTTTGTTTACATTAGCAAGCATCGCTAACACTCAGAGCTAAGCTGTACTGGAGAGAGTATGTTTAAAAAAGCCTGTTTCATTTTCTTGTTTTAGGTTACATTTGGCTTTCTAAATAAACAACAAGCAGACTTTTCATTTCAACATCCAACTCCATTTAAATACCTTTTCGAAGGCGTTTCCCAGCGTGTTCTCCAGGGAGAGGTCCTCGGCCTCCAGGCTGGGGTTGTAGCGCTTCAGCTCCTTCAGGCAGGCGCTCATGATGTCCAGGATGGAGCTCTGGATGGCCCTCATGGCCGGAGTCAGAGACACGTTGAGCTCTACCACCTCCGGCTTGTGTCTGTCCAGCGCTGTGTTCACTGACGCTTGAAACCTGTTGAATACAGCAGGTTACAGATTATTATTATATACTGTGATATCTTGTTTCAACAGTTACTTTATCACTTTATTAAAACAAATTGTGATCACATTTTTATTGAGATGAATACACAACATGTACAACCAAAAGCACAAAATATTTTCTTTTAAAAAAAATGAAAAAATAACTAAAAGTACATAACAAAAATAAAAATTAGACAACAGACTACTTACAAAATGCAGAATACATACTGTATTTACGCTAAAAATAATAACAATACAGAAATCTCCCAGACATTGAATACACACAGACACACTTTATTTTAAAAACATTTGGTATTATTATTTAAATTTTTTTATTCTATTTTGTCTTTATTTGTACCTTGTGTGAATCCTGTTTTTAACTCTGACCCTGTTGCTGCTATAAACGCCTGCATTTCCCCAAGGGGATACATGAAGTTCCATCTTATCTGATCTCATATGTGCTTTTCATGCGATGAAGTGTCTAAATGTGCAGTGAAATAGGTCTCATACCTGGGCCACAGGTAGAGCTTCTTGACGAAGAGGTTCCTCATCACACGCTCCACCTGGCAGAATCCGGAGGAGAAGGACGTGGCCTTGTCAGTGAACGCTTTAATGAAGCCCGTCTTGTTCTTCTGTCTGAACAAACGGAGGATGAAGGCCTCCTGACACGACTCGATGATTGTATGAGCACGATACACCAGGATGCCTGAGGGCGAGATGCAGAGAGAGAGAGTGTGCATGTTAGTCTGGGTTTCTGTTTGCTATGAGACCACAGGATTCAAAGGTTTAATTCTCATGTGCACAGTAGAAATTAACACAAAAAAACCCATAAATAACCAGCAAATTCATGAAACAAATTTATATTTTTTAATCAATTACTAATTCTACAATAAAGCCATAAAAAAAATATAATTAAACACAGGTCAAAGAGATAGTAATAACCACCATTATGGTCTAGAATGCAAATAAATGACAACAATTGTTCCATGTTTAGAAATAACTAATATGTTCAGAAATAACTAATATTATTGACATGTATATAGACTTTTTGCGCTACTTTTTATTTTGTATTTTTGTATTTTATTATACATGTTGCATTGTTGGAGGAGCTCAGGTCAGAAGAATTTCATTGCCATTTCTACACTGTAGCTTTGTGCATATGGCAATAAAACCTTTGAATCTTTGATCAATAACATCATACTATGTAACAAAATATCATTGTATCCATGATCTGACCTGAGATCAGATGAGCGGGGACGCGGTCGGTGAGGAAGTCGACCACCAGGATCCTGCTGGTGACGAACAGCACCCCCCCCTCGGTGTACACGTTGTATCTCTCAGCGCTCTGCACGTCGCTGGTCACCGTCCTCGGCAGGTGGGTCACACCCTCCGCTCGCAGCTGCTCTGTGAAATACTCCTGAGAGAGAGAGAGAGCATTTTGTTCATCTTCACATGGAGGAGCTCGGGTCAGAAGAATTTCATTGCCATTTCTGCACTGTAGCTTATGTGCAGAGTGCAGCAAAAAGTATCTAACATCTGTACCCAGGAGTCATATTATAAAACTGTTCTACTTAAAGTTATCTTGCCTAGATTATACAATTATAATGTCAAGTTAAAAATGTGATTCCATAATGGTATTAGAATTTACCACAAGCATTTTCATTCTCACTTACTTATATGGTAGTTATATGACTTGTGAAAGGTATGTTACACAGTTCACTTTCAGGGTCATACCTGGCTTTACAGTTGACAACATTAAAATGCAATTCAAATATAAAAAAGTAAATGCTATGAGGCTCAAAAGTCATTTACTGATTTTCCAATTTGTGCAAGCAATATTAAAACATGACATTGGATTTATAAAGACTTAGGCTGCTGTACGATGGACTATTGACATTTGAAAATGGTGCAACACAAGCAATTCAAACACATTAAACAAATAGTTCAAATGAAAACGGCATTTAACCAGCTGTAAAATGGAACAATCATAATATTATTCAAGTGTCATTTAAGAAACGTCCCTCATGAGCTTCCGTAGTGGCGCCTTAATTCGCGTACTGAGCACCTGGCTCCTTCAGAAGCCTTCATAACACACGTGATCTCCCTGCTCACCTGCTCAGGTGTGGTGGTGTTCAGCAGCAGGACCAGGCTGCCCTGCTCGGAGTAAACCCGCATGAACTGCAGCAGGATGCGGTCTATCCCCATGCCCTCCGCCGCCACCAGCAGCCCGTCAACCTCAAACAGACTGAGGAACATCTCCGTCTCAAACTCCAGCAGCGGACCCGCCATGTTGGAGGGAATAAAACACCAACAACTACAAGGTTTCTGTTAATTCCGGTGAAAAATGTCAGCTAAAAGCAAGAAGGCAACAGAAGTCATCGTGAGACAGCTGCTTGGTGCCGCTGCAATCTGTGGTCCTTTGTTTTTAAAATGCACTTCCGGTCATGTGACAGTAAACCAAGAGAGCGTGACGGCTTCACATTGAGGATCGAGAGCGTCATCTCGTGACATGGAGGATGATAGCAGATGTGATCCATACCTGCTATCATCCAATATCATCCACTATGATCCACTTATATATATATACGCAGTGGCGGTTCTAGAACATTTTACATGGGGTGGCAAAGGGTCATGCCAGGGTGGCAGTACGTGGTATTTTATACTGTATATAACCTATTTATTGTTAAATCATGCCCTAATACAAGTGTTCTTAATGCACAAGAGAAACAAGGTGTTAGCTGGGGAGTGACGCCCCCGATCACTTATTGAGAGGAGAGAGAGAGTAGTAACATGTAAATAGTAAATGAATGAGTAAAGACGGTCTTCCTGGTTGAACTTGCGCTGAGCTTCATTTAGTCTCAGATCACTTCCACATGTTCTCCATCAGCTTCGTATGGCACCTTGGACATAACACAAGAAGAACATCCTGTTTTTGTTTTTGAAAGACAAACCTTTATTAATGATCTAAACATTTAATTTGATCACACATCCCATCAGTAAAGTCTGTTCAATGATTTCATGATCAGTTTCACTTTATCCACACCATGTGTTTCATCTCAGCTATTTCAAACAGAATCATACATGATTTCCTTATTGATTATTATCATGATAAGTTATGTTCTATAAAACATCAGAGTACCCACTTTCTATTTGGACAACAACAACAACAACAATTAGTCTGCAAAAAAAAAACATTTTATTTCCCAAGCAAAGACTCTAAGCTATTTACAGGAGAATAATGAATGATGTACTTATTGATTATGATCATGACAGTAAGTAATATCATTTTAAATAAACATGTTATGATGAAATAAGTGTTAGAACCATCTGGGAACTCATTTGTTTGTTAATTTGGGCAACAATAACATTTCATCTGTCAAAATAATACATGTGATTATAAATGCCTCTATTGTTTTAGAAAGTGGGCAGAATAAAATGTGTAGAATAAAAGAAGCTCTGCTGCTTTCTCTCTGAAGACTCGTGCACTACAAGAGAAACAACAACATGAATCAAAAGAAATATCCAACACATATTTAGAGCAAAGTTTACATATCAGTTCAGGTGAACAAGGATCCTCCTGAGCAGTGACAGCCTCCATGGCTACACAGACACAGGAAGGAGCCGGAAGAAAGTCCAACCTTTACAGAACAACTCATGAGGAGATGTTGAAGCACATCCCATCATGTTTGATTGACAGCTGATCTCTGCACAGTGAAGACATGAACAATCAGCTCTGATGGACACACGGTGAGTTTAAGAAGTAGAAGAGTTCCTCCAATGACTTCAGGCTATTTGAGTTTACACAACTCAGCAGTGTCTCCATAATTATAAGGCCGAACTCCAGCATGTAGCGGCTGAGTGAATGTGGTCTGCACTCTGTGGAGGAGAGTCATGGTTTCAGAGACGCTGTAGAAGGACAGAACACCTGCTCTGTGATCCAGGTACACTCCTACTCTGGAGGACTGAGGATCTGAGACGGGAGTGTTGATACTGTTGTAACGAAATGAATATCTGTTTTGGTTACAATCTAAGGACCAAGATTTGTCATTGAATCCAAATAAACCTTCCCCTGCTCTGCTGATATTCTTGTATGCGACTGCTACACTAACTTCTCCCCCTCTCCGCTCCACCTCCCAGTAACAACGTCCAGTCAGACTCTCTCTACTCAGGACCTGAGCATAACAAGTGAATCTGTCTGGGTGACTAGAATAAGACTGTGATTGTTTCATGAATGTTGCTTTTCTGCTCCCCTCAGATAATAACAGCCGTGTGTGTGCTGTGTTTGGATCCAGAGTGATCTCCTGTGAATATTGTAAGAACCCAGCTCTGGTGGTGGGCTCTGCTGCTGACAGTAAAACCTCCACCTCAGTCGGTGAGACGTTTGTCCATTCCTCTCTCAGGACGTCCTGTAGTTTGTCTCTGACTGCTGACAGGGCCGCCGTCACGTCCTCAAAGTAGCTCAGAGGACGGATGTTGATGCTGGAGGAGTGTGTAGGTTCACTGAGGGCTGGCAGTGAGGGGTAGCTGTGCAGAAACTGGTTGTGATCCTCTGTGTGAGACAGCAGCTTCAGCTCAGCGTCTCTCCTCTTCAGCTCAGAGATCTCCTGCTCCAGCTTCTCCTGAAGCTCTTTGACCCGACTCACTTCTCTCTTCTGCTGGGATCTGAGCTGCTGCTTCACATCAGAGCTTCTTTTCTCCATGAGACGGATCAGCTCAGTGAACGTCTTCTCACTGTCCTCCACTGCTTTATCAGCAGAGCCATTGACGGCCTCCACCTCCTGCTGAAGCAGCTTCACCTCCTTCTCTCCGTCCTGGATTCTCTGCTGGATGTTTAGTCGACTCCCCTCCAGCTCTCTCTGCCTCTCAGTCCTCTCTCCTGCAGCTGACACCGTGTCGTGGCCCTTATGGTCATCCATAGTGCAGATTAAACAGATACACTGCTGATCAGTGCGGCAGAACATCTTCATCACCTCGTCGTGACGAGAGCAGATGTTCTCCTGGAGCTTCTTGGAGGGCTCCACCAGCTTGTGTTTTTTTAATGGAGCTGCGTCATAATGAGGCTGGAGGTGTTGGTCACAGTAAGAGGCCACACACTGCAGACAGGACTTACATGCTCTCAGTTTCCTCCCAGTGCAGACATCACAGGCCACATCTTCAGCTCCAGCATAGCAGAGATCAGCAGGAGCAGGTGGGGGTCCAGTCTTCTTCAGCTCCTCCACTAAAGCTGCTAACATGGTGTTCTTCAGCAGGACAGGCCTCGGTGTGAAGCTCTGCCTACACTGAGGGCAGCTGTGGATCTTCTTCTCATCCTCTCCGTCCCAGAAGCCTTTAATACACTTCATGCAGTAGCTGTGTCCACAGGTAGTCGTCACCGGATCCTTCAGTAGATCCAGACAGATCGAACAAGATAAGGTTTCCCGCTCCAGCTGAACTCCTTTCTGCGCCATTTCACCTTTCAGTAGCAGCGAGTGTGTGAGTTTCACTTCCTGAGAGCTGAAACTAGTGTGACAGGTTATCTGAACAGGATGTGTGTGGGTGGTGAATGTGGCCTATCAGCTCTTGTTCTTTACCCACATGTTGGTTACACCCATCCTCCTCAGTGTGGATCTGAAGGGGAGGAACCAGGACACGCAGAGTGGAGCTGGCTGTGTCTGAGAGCAGGAAGGAGGAGGAAGGAGAGGGAGGAGAGGGAGACAGACACAGAGCCTCGGTTACAACCTCCTCTTCATTTGAAAAGAGCTTTTAGTTGTAAAATAAGTTGGTAAACTTACAAAATCTGAAGGAGGTTAAATACTTGTTTCCTCCACTGTAAATGTATAGCCTCAATGTCCTGAGATAGCTGATTGATTTAATAGTTGAATGTACAGTAAGTCGTTTTTTACTGTCTTTAAAGGTCACCTATCATGCAAAATGCATTTTTGATGTCTTTTATAAATATGTGTCCCCGGTGTGTCAGGGAACTAACAAAGTGTCAGAAAACAAAACCCTCTCTCTTTTCCTCCGTACCGAATGAGAGACAATGAGTGACGTGTTTTGGGCGTAACATGGTCTTTGTTTACATTAGCAAGCATCGCTAACACTCAGAGCTAAGCTGTACTGGAGAGAGTATGTTTAAAAAAGCCTGTTTAGTTTTCTTGTTTTAGGTTACATTTGGCTTTCTAAATAAACAACAAGCAGACTCTTCATTTCAACATCCAACTCCATTTAAATACCTTTTCGAAGGCGTTTCCCAGCGTGTTCTCCAGGGAGAGGTCCTCGGCCTCCAGGCTGGGGTTGTAGCGCTTCAGCTCCTTCAGGCAGGCGCTCATGATGTCCAGGATGGAGCTCTGGATGGCCCTCATGGCCGGAGTCAGCGACACGTTGAGCTCCACCACCTCCGGCTTGTGTCTGTCCAGCGCTGTGTTCACTGACGCTTGAAACTTGTTGAATACAGCAGGTTACAGATTATTATTATTATATACTGTGATATCTTGTTTCAACAGTTACTTTATCACTTTATTAAAACAAATTGTGATCACATTTCTATTGAGATTAATACACAACATGTACAACCAAAAGCACAAAATATTTTCTTTTTAAAAAAATGAAAAAATAACTAAAAGTACATAACAAAAATAAAAATTAGACAACAGACTACTTACAAAATGCAGAATACATACTGTATGTACGCTAAAAATAATATCAATAATACAGAAATCTCCCAGACATTGAATACACACAGACACACTTTATCACTTTATTTTAAAAACATTTGGTATTATTATTTTAATTTTTTGATTCTATTTTGTCTTTATTTGTATCTTGTGTGAATCCTGTTTTTAACTCTGACCCTGTTGCTGCTATAAACGCCTGCATTTCCCCAAGGGGATAAATGAAGTTCCATCTTATCTGATCTCATATGTGCTTTTCATGCGATGAAGTGTCTAAATGTGCAGTGAAATAGGTCTCATACCTGGGCCACAGGTAGAGCTTCTTGACGAAGAGGTTCCTCATCACACGCTCCACCTGGCAGAATCCAGAGGAGAAGGACGTGGCCTTGTCAGTGAACGCTTTAATGAAGCCCGTCTTGTTCTTCTGTCTGAACAAACGGAGGATGAAGGCCTCCTGACACGACTCGATGATTGTATGAGCACGATACACCAGGATGCCTGAGGGCGAGATTCAGAGAGAGAGAGTGTGCATGTTAGTCTGGGTTTCTGTTTGCTATGAGACCACAGGATTCAAGGGTTTAATAATTATCATGAGCACAGTAGCTACAGTGTAGTTAAAGAGAGGCCGAAACAATATAAAACCCTTAAAATGTTGTAACACCCATCAATAAATACGGCATCATTTAAAATGTTTAGTAGTCTATATATGGTACATTCACCTTTATACTTAACATTTAAAGTGCCTTTACACAATTACGTAGATTTACAGGGACAAAGCGGGGAATGTTAGGAGAAGAAAGGCATAATTTCCCCCAAAAATCTTGAAAATCAACACCAAAAAAAACAGTAAATTCATGAAACAAATATATATTTTTTAATCAACTACTAATTCTACAATAAAGCCATAAAAAATATATAATTAAACACAGGTCAAAGAGATAGTAATAACCACCATTATGGTCTAGAATGCAAATAAATTACAACAATTGTTCCATGTTTAGAAATAACTAATATGGCTCCCTGTTCAATCCCGCATCAACTTCAAAAACCTACTGCTCACTTACAAAGCCCTACATAACCTGCCTCCCCCCCCCCTATCTGGCTGACCTTCTTCAGGAGTACACCCCGTCTCGCTCCCTCCGCTCCTCTGCTGGTCTGCTAACCGTCCCCACCCCACACCATGGGTGCTCGGGCTTTTAGCTGCACTGCTCCCAGACTCTGGAACTCCCTCCCCCCGCACATCCGACAGTCAGACACAATCACCATATTCAAATCCCGATTAAAAACCCACCTGTTCAGATCTGCCTACTCACTGTAGTGCTCACCATTATAAGTTTCATTTGAGTCCACTTGATTGTCTCCTCCATGATTTCCTGTTTGTGTTTTTATCATGTTCTGTTGCCTATTAGCGTTTTCTTTTTTAACAAATTGTACGGTGTCCTTGGGTGTCATGACAGGCGCCTAAAATAAAATGTATTATTATTATTATTAATATGTTCAGAAATAACTAATATTATTGACATGCATATAGACTTTTTGCGCTACTTTTTATTTTGTATTTTTGTATTTTATTATATATGTTGCATTGTTGGAGGAGCTCAGGTCAGAAGAATTTCATTGCCATTTCTACACTGTAGCTTTGTGCATATGACAATAAAACCTTTGAATCTTTGATCAATAACATCATACTATGTATCAAACAATCATTGTATCCGTGATCTGACCTGAGATCAGATGAGCGGGGACGCGGTCGGTGAGGAAGTCGACCACCAGGATCCTGCTGGTGACGAACAGCACCCCCCCCTCGGTGTACACGTTGTATCTCTCAGCGCTCTGCACGTCGCTGGTCACCGTCCTCGGCAGGTGGGTCACACCCTCCGCTCGCAGCTGCTCTGTGAAATACTCCTGAGAGAGAGAGAGAGCATTTTGTTCATCTTCACATGGAGGAACTCGGGTCAGAAGAATTTCATTGCCATTTCTGCACTGTAGCTTTTGTGCATATGACAATGAAACCTTCGGATTTGAATTTGAATGTTATTTGCAGCAAAAAGTATCTAAAATCTGTACCCAGGAGTCATACTATAAGACTGTTCTACTTAAAGTTATCTTGCCTAGATTATACAATTATAATGTAAACTTAAAAATGTGATTCCATAATGGTATTAGAATTTACCACAAGCATTTTCATTCTCACATACTTATATGGTAGTTATATGATTTGTGAAAGGTATGTTACACAGTTCACTTTCAGGGTCATACCTGGCTTTACAGTTGACAACATTAAAATACAATTCAAATATAAAAAAGTAAATGCTATGAGGCTAAAAAAAAGACAAAGTAATTTACTGATTTTCCAATTTGTGCAAGCAATATTAAAACATGACATTGGATTTATAAAGACTTAGGCTGTTGTACGATGGACTATTGACATTTGAAAATGGTGCAACACAAGCAATTCAAACACATTTAAAAAAAAAGTTCAAATGAAAACGGCATTTAACCAGCTGTAAAATGGAAAAATCATAATATTATTCAAGTGTCATTTAAGAAACGTCCCTCATGAGCTTCCGTAGTGGCGCCTTAATTCGCGTACTGAGCACCTGGCTTCTTCAGAAGCCTTCATATAACACACGTGATCTCCCTGCTCACCTGCTCAGGTGTGGTGGTGTTCAGTAGCAGGACCAGGCTGCCCTGCTCGGAGTAAACCCGCATGAACTGCAGCAGGATGCGGTCTATCCCCATGCCCTCCGCCGCCACCAGCAGCCCGTCAACCTCAAACAGACTGAGGAACATCTCCGTCTCAAACTCCAGCAGCGGACCCGCCATGTTGGAGGGAATAAAACACCAACAACTACAAGGTTTCTGTTAATTCCGGTGAAAAATGTCAGCTAAAAGCAAGAAAACAACAGAAGTCATAGTGAGACAGCTGCTAGTGTGCCGCTGCAATCTGTGGTCCTTTGTTTTGAAAATGCACTTCCGGTCATGTGACAGTAAACCAAGAGAGCGTGACGGCTTCACATTGAGGATCGAGAGCGTCACCTAGTGACATGGAGGATGATAGCAGATGTGATCTATACCTGCTATCATCCAATATTATCCACGATGATCCACTTATATATATATACGCAGTGGCGGTTCTAGAACATTTTACATGGGGTGGCAAGGGGGGGGCAAGAGGTCATGCCAGGGTGGCAGTATGTGGTATTTTATACTGTATATAACCTATTTATTGTTAAATCATGCCCTAACACAAGTGTTCTTAATGCACAAGAGAAACAAGGTGTTCAGACCAACAAACTAAAATATAGTATAAAACAGCAGAAAATACTTTTGATACCCTAGAATTCTGCTTACTGTAAGTAGCCTACAGTAAAAGTACTTAGTTATAATGAAGTACACAAATGACATCACCCATCTCTTCCGAGAGCTAAAGGGGACCTGTGAAGCAACACATTTCAATACATATTTGTCAATACTAAGAGCTGCTAGATTGTGCTGCTGTAATGGAATATGCAAGAAGAATAAAAACATACCATGTGGTCCAGATGGAGTCTCATCTGCCTCCTGATCCCTGCCTCTGTCCCTCTTTCTGACACTTCATCTTTATTCCTCACATACATTTATTCTTCTTCACTAATGTCTTCATCTCCTCCTCTTCCTCCTGCTCTACGGTTTTGATGTAAGAATACATATTTATTGCCAGGAATACACAAATGAATGTGATGGAGTTTTGGTGATTAGGCCCCGTTGTGCAGGAGTATCATTCGGGAGGGGAGAACCGATCCGGTGAACCCCCACGGGGTCTAAACCCTGGTGGTGGTGAACGGATAGTTGGGTTCGGTCTGAAGGGGAGGGGCTTAGCTTGACCCTGGTGGTGGTGAACATAGATATATATAAACATGTGTTTATATATATCTATGGTGGTGAATGGATAGTTGGGTTCGGTCTGAAGGGGAGGGGCTTAGCTTGACCCAGGATTCAGAGGGACAGGAGGTGAAAAGGGTGGAGGAGGGTTGCGTCGAGTCACCTGAAATGACAGCTGTCAGAGGGGGGAGCAGATTTAAAAGGGTTAGCAGAGTGCTATGATAGGCTCTTGGGAATAGAGCGAAGTGATTGGTTAAGCTGGGGAGTGACGCCCCTGATCACTTATTGAGAGGAGAGAGAGAGTAACATGTAAATAGTAAATGAATGAGTAAAGACGGTCTTCCTGGTTGAACTTGCGCTGAGCTTCATTTAGTCTCAGATCACTTCCACATGTTCTCCATCAGCTTCGTATGGCACCTTGGACATAACACAAGAAGAACATCCTTTTTGTTTTTGAAAGACAAACCTTTATTAATGATCTAAACATTTAATTTGATCACACATCCCATCAGTAAAGTCTGTTCAATGATTTCATGATCAGTTTCACTTTATCCACACCATGTGTTTCATCTCAGCTATTTCAAACAGAATCATACATGATTTCCTTATTGATTATTATCATGATAAGTTATGTTCTATAAAACATCAGAGTACCCACTTTCTATTTGGACAACAACAACAACAATTAGTCTGCAAAAAAATAACATTTTATTTCCCAAGCAAAGACTCTAAGCTATTTACAGGAGAATAATAAATGATTTACTTATTGATTATGATCATGACAGGAAGTAATATCATTTTAAATAAACATTTTATGATGAAATAAGTGTTATAACCATCTGGGAACTCATTTGTAGTTAATTTGGGCAACAATAACATTTAATCTGTCAAAATAATACATGTGATTATAAATGCCTCTATTGTTTTAGAAAGTGGGCAGAATAAAATGTGTAGAATAAAAGAAGCTCTGCTGCTTTCTCTCTGAAGACTCGTGCATTACAAGAGAAACAACAACATGAATCAAAAGAAATATCCAACACATATTTAGAGCAAAGTTTACATATCAGTTCAGGTGAACAAGGATCCTCCTGAGCAGTGACAGCCTCCATGGCTACACAGACCCAGGAAGGAGCCGGAAGAAAGTCCAACCTTTAAAGAACAACTCATGAGGAGATGTTGAAGCACATCCCATCATGTTTGATTGACAGCTGATCTCTGCACAGTGAAGACATGAACAATCAGCTCTGATGGACACACGGTGACTTTAAGAAGTAGAAGAGTTCCTCCAATGACTTCAGGCTATTTGAGTTTACAAAACTCAGCACTGTCTCCATAATAATAAGGCCGAACTCCAGCATGTAGCGGCTGAGTGAATGTGGTCTGCACTCTGTGGAGGAGAGTCATGGTTTCAGAGACGCTGTAGAAGGACAGAATACCTGCTCTGTGATCCAGGTACACTCCTACTCTGGAGGACAGAGGACCTGAGACGGGAGTTTTGATACTGTTGTAACGAAATGAATAACTGTTTTGGTTACAATCTAAGGACCAAGATTTGTCATTGAGTCCAAATCCACTTTCCCCTGCTGCTCTGCTGATATTCTTGTATGCGACTGCTACATCAACTCCTCTCCCTCTCCACTCCACCTCCCAGTAACAACGTCCAGTCAGACTCTCTCTACTCAGGACCTGAGACCATGCAGTGAATCTGTCTGGGTGACTAGAATAAGACTGTTGTTGTTTCATGCGTGCTGCTTTTCTGCTCCCCTCAGATAATACCAGTCGTGTGCTTGCTGTGTTTGGATCCAGAGTGATCTCCTGTGAATATTTGAAGAACCCAGCTCTGGTGGTGGGCTCTGCTGCTGACAGTAAAACCTCCACCTCAGTCGGTGAGACGTTTGTCCATTCCTCTCTCAGGACGTCCTGTAGTTTGTCTCTGACTGCTGACAGGGCCGCCGTCACGTCCTCAAAGTAGCTCAGAGGACGGATGTTGGTGCTGGAGGAGTGTGTAGGTTCACTGAGGGCTGACAGTGAGGGGTAGCTGTGCAGAAACTGGTTGTGATCCTCTGTGTGAGACAGCAGCTTCAGCTCAGCGTCTCTCCTCTTCAGCTCAGAGATCTCCTGCTCCAGCTTCTCCTGAAGCTCTTTGACTCGACTCACTTCCCTCTTCTGCTGGGATCTGACCTGCTGCTTCACATCAGAGCTTCTTTTCCCCATGAGACGGATCAGCTCAGTGAACATCTTCTCACTGTCCTCCACTGCTTATCAGCAGAGCCATTGACGGCCTCCACCTCCTGCTGAAGCAGCTTCACCTCCTTCTCTCCGTCCTGGATTCTCTGCTGGATGTTTAGTCGACTCCCCTCCAGCTCTCTCTGCCTCTCAGTCCTCTCTGCTGCAGCTGACACCGTGTCGTGGTCTTTGTGTTCGTCCACAGAGCAGAGATAACAGATACACTGCTGATCAGTGCGGCAGAACATCTTCATCACCTCGTCGTGACGAGAGCAGATGTTCTCCTGGAGCTTCTTGGAGGGCTCCACCAGCTTGTGTTTTTTTAATGGAGCTGCGTCATAATGAGGCTGGAGGTGTTTGTCACAGTAAGAGGCCACACACTGCAGACAGGACTTACAGGCTCTCAGTTTCCTCCCAGTGCAGACATCACAGGCCACATCTTCAGCTCCAGCATAGCAGAGATCAGCAGGAGCAGGTGGGGGTCCAGTCTTCTTCAGCTCCTCCACTAAAGCTGCTAACATGGTGTTCTTCAGCAGGACAGGCCTCGGTGTGAAGCTCTGCCTACACTGAGGGCAGCTGTGGATCTTCTTCTCATCCTCTCCGTCCCAGAAGCCTTTAATACACTTCATGCAGTAGCTGTGTCCACAGGAAGTGGTCACCGGATCCTTCAGTAGATCCAGACAGATGGGACAAGATATTAAGGTTTCCCGCTCCAGCTGAACTCCTTTCTGCGCCATTTCCCCTCTCAGTAGCAGCGAGTGTGTGAGTTTCACTTCCTGAGAGCTGAAACTAGTGTGACAGGTTATCTGAACAGGATGTGTGTGGGCGGTGAATGTGGCCTATCAGCTCTTGTTCTTTACCACATGTTGGTTACACCCCTCCTCCTCAGTGTGGATCTGAAGGGGAGGAACCAGGAAATACAGAGTGGAGCTGGCTGTGTCTGAGAGCAGGAAGGAGAGGGAGGGCTTATCAAACTCTGAGTCATTCCAGGACGAGGAGCAGCGCTCAGACTCTGACCTACACAGAGCCTCGGTTACAACCTGCTCTTCATTTGAAAAGAGCTTTTAGTTGTAAAATAAGTTGGTAAACTTACAAAATCTGAAGGAGGTTAAATACTTGTTTCCTCCACTGTAAATGTATAGCCTCAATGTCCTGAGATAGCTGATTGATTTAATAGTTGAATGTACAGTAAGTCGTTTTTTACTGTAAGTAGTAGTAGTAGTAGTAGTAGTAGTAGTAGTAGTAGTATTAGTATTGTGTGTGTGGGGGGGGGCTTTTATATAGAAATCCTTATCCTCTGCATTCACACTAGCTATGAACCTGAAAACTAGACACGTCCTCTTTAATTGACACCAAAATGATGATTTGTGGTTGAAACCTTCTTTTAAATCTTTTCTTTTTACACCTTGTCCATTTAGAGCTTTGTATGTGAGGAGAAGCTCCTTCAAATCAATTCTAAAAGTGACAGGAAGCCAGTGTAGAGTAGCTAAGACAGGACTAATGTGTTCCCTCCTTTTGGTATTCCTTAGTAGTCTAGCTGCAGAGTTTTGAATGAGCTGGAGTCTTTTCATCGTGTTCTTGGGGAGACCAGTGAATAGTGCATTGCAGTAGTCTAGTCGGCTAGATATAAAAGCATGAATTAGCTTCTCTGCATCATTTTGATTTATGAATGGTCGTACCTTCGCTATGTTTCTGAGATGAAAGAAAGCTATTTTGGTCACTTTGTTTAAATGGGCGTTGAAGTTCAAATCTGAGTCCAGGATGACACCGAGACTTGTCACCTCCGGTTTAATCCAAGTGGTTAAGCTTCCTAGATTATTTGTTAGCATCTCCCTTAGAGTCCATGGAGGTGAGTTCCTCCGAGGAGACGTCCCCCGCTGTGTCCCCTTCCCAGGATCCCCCCCACAGGACCCCATCACAGAGACACCCCTACCTAACGTGATCCAGGAGACTGAACCTCCTTCCTCACTCCCTTCCTCACCTCCTCATCTCCTTCCCTCCTCTCCTCTCAGAGGACCCTCAGACCTCCACAGACCCCCCCCCCCCTCTCCTCCCTGAAGACCCAGCAAACATAGCTCTGTTTGTGGACGTTTCTCAGAGCGCTGACCTCCTGAACGTCCTTCCACATGTGGACGCCTCTGCCTCCCCCCCTCCAGAGTTTCCTCACCCTTTCTCCACGGCAGCCCCCACCCTAAAGATCCCTCTAAGCACCGCTCTGACCGGGGTCCCTGTTTGCGTCACGTTCCAGTTCTACACCCCCGAACCAGAACCAGAACCCAGAGGAGACAGCAAGTGATCCAAAGAGACTAAGTGAAGTGTTTTGGCCGTGCTGCTTTCTGACAGAGGGTCTGTGAGGGTCTGAACGTAATCTGATTTTAAATAAAATACATCATTGCGGTCTGGTTATTATGTACTTTATGACTCTATCATCTTTATTTTCCATTTCATTGTATTTTTGAATGATTTTTTTAATTGTTTTTAATCTATTTTATTTTCACATTTGTATCAATTGCTTGTCAAACCCTTTGAAGTGTATCAGAGGAGCTCTAAAAGGTGCTATATCATTGTTTTAAATGTGATAATTGGTCATAATGTCATCGTTATTTTTACTTTACTTCCTTTATTCTACCTATTTCTATCATTAAGATTTAATCACTGTATTTTCACTTAAATGTTGTTTATTATGACTTTCATTAGTTTTATTTTCAACATTTTACCACTTTTTAACATCCTCGTGTTTGTCAATTGGTCGTCAAACACAGATTAATAAAGTTTTTTTGTTATATCATCAGTTTTATTTTCTATTTCCCAATAATTGTCGTTGATCATTATCCAATCCAATCCACTTTATTTCTATAGCACATTTAAAAACAACAGAGTTGACCAAAGTGCTGTACATCAACAACTGTATAAAAACATAGCATAAATACATGAAGAACAGACAGGACATGAAACAAATGTAAAACACGAGACAATGAAACCAGATCAGAAGCCACAGACTGATAACTCTCCTACATGACGTACAAACAGTACAAAACAGAAGTAAGATAAAAACCCAAATGTAAAAGCACAAGTGTCACCTGGTCTGTAAATGCCAGGGAAAAGAAGTGGGTTTTTAAACGAGATTTAAAAACAGGCAGAGTTGGAGCAAGTCTAACCTGGAGGGGCAATTCGTTCCATACTTTTGGAGCTGCAACAGCAAAGGCTCCGTCTCCTCGCTGCTTCAACCTTGATTTAGGGACGACCAGAAGGAGTCTGTCAGCAGACCTCAGTGACCGTGTGGGTGTGTATGGTTTCAAAAGATCTGCCAGGTACGGTGGGGCTAAACCGTTGAGGGCTTTGTATGCAAACAATAACATTTTAAACTGTATTCTAAAACTGACTGGTAGCCAATGTAAAGAGGCGAGTCCAGGCGTAATATGTTCACGCCTGCCTGTCCTTGTAAGGAGGCGTGCAGCAGCATTCTGGACCAGCTGTAGGCGAGACAGGGAAGCCTTGCTTACTCCAATGTACAGAGCGTTGCAGTAATCCAGTTTAGTGGATATAAAACAATGTATTACTTTCTCAAAGTCATTCAAAGAAAGGAAAGGCTTGACCTTTGCTAAAACAATGTATGACTTGTTTTATTTTACACCACTTTTAACATCCTAATTGTTGTTGGATCGAGAGCGTCATCTAGTGACATGGAGGATGATAGCAGATGTGATCCATACCTGCTATCATCCAATATCATCCACTATGATCCACTTATATATACGCAGTGGCGGTTCTAGAACATTTTACATGGGGTGGCAAAGGGGGGGCAAGAGGTCATGCCAGGGTGGCATGGGAGGGCGGACAGCACGTGGTATTTTATACATAACCTATTTATTGTTAATTCATGCCCTAACACAAGTGTTCTTAATGCACAAGAGAAACAAGGTGTTCAGATGAACAATCAGGTGCCCTTTGAGTCCCCCAAGCTTACTTCAACCATTTTAAATAAAAGGAAACTACAAAATGTATTTTAAAGCAATGAATTAATGGAACAGGTTGTTTTGCATTACAATGTAAAACTAAATATATATATATTTTGTTTTTAAAAAATGGGTTGTCTTAGTAGTAGAGAACAGACATATTTGCATGTCCTCACTAAGCATTATTACATATTAATTTAATATTAAACAAATCAAAATGGCCAATCATCCCAAAATGTTGCTGCTAATATAATCATATGCTTGTCAACTTTAACTGATCAAAAAGAAATTCTGAATAAATACTTGAATTATCTATGAAATTACAATATTGACACACGTCCCTCAGTTTGTTTCAACCCCGTCACGCCATACCATTTACCCTCCTATTAAAATAATGGATCAGTCCATGTGTGATCTGCATTGAGGGAATTACATCACAAAAGTCTTCTGAAGAAAAGATGGCAAAGAAAGGCAAGTGTCAGTTTCTTCTCTTACCTATATTTCAGTTTTTGTATTGTCCGATTAAGATTGACAAGCTCAACATTTCAACTCTGTTGTATGAATTAATAAAAGTAAATAATTGTTTATTACAAAATAAACAATAGTTTTGCAAAAAATTACAATTTTGTAATGTCCTTGACTTCCATGTGGTGCCATATCTTAGCTAGACAAGGTCTCATGGCTACTTTTTGTCAAAAACTTCAACCCTGTCACATTTTTTCAAGGAAATTCCTAGTAATTATTTATACTTTGTGCCTGAGGTGGGAAAATGTAACTAGTCCACGAACAGATGTTATGACCAAACATTTTGGGTTCATTTTTCAAAGATGTAAAGACCCAAAAGGCACCCGATTCAGAGAATACTCAGAATTCTGCTTATTACTGTAGTACAGTCAAAGTACTTAGTTATAAGTACACAAATGACATCACCCATCTCTTCAGAGAGCTAAAGGGGACCTGTGCAGCAACACATTTCAATACATATTTGTCAATACTAAGAGCTGCTAAATTGTGCTGCTGTGATGGAATATGTAAGGAGAATAAGAACATACCATGTGGTCCAGCTGGAGTCTCCTCTGCCTCCTGATCCCTGCCTCTGTCCCTCTTTCTGACACTTCATCTGTATTCCTCACATACATTTATTCTTCTTCACTAATGTCTTCATCTCCTCCTGGCTTCCTCCTGCTCTGACCCTCCTGGTCTCTTCATCTCCTCCTCTTCCTCCTGCTCTGACCCTCCTGGTCTCTTCAGTGTACTCTCTTTTCCTTTTCCTCTATCTGTTCATCCTCATCACTTCTCAGATGTCTTTGTGTTGTTGTTGACTCACTCTAGCTACTCTGGCCTGCAAGAGTCTACTTGTGAAAAGCACTGGTACAAATGCTTGTATAACTTTACACGTTAGGGCCATGTAGCTAATAAGTAGCATATCATAAATATAACATCAGAAAGTATTTATCAAACGCACACAGGCAGCTGTGTTTAGACCCAGTTTGACGGTAAAGGATGTATCCTGGTTTCATTGATCTGGCCTCATTGCTGTGATGTGTAATTTACGTGGATTTAATAGTACCGCATAGTTTAGCAAATAAAAGTGATCGATCTCCCAGCTAGCGCTGTCTGTGAAGTATTTTGTAACGTGACGCCCCAAACAGCGACCGTCTGTTAAACGCTATCGATTCAAACGGCAGCGTTTTATTAATAGTTTTGTTTCAAGCTCCCTTATTAAAAACAAAACTAGTGGAAGGGGAAATGCTCCCAGGGGAAGCTGATCCACCTTCAGGTGCTGGGACAGCTCGCTCCCTCTCTGCAGCGGTGTGAGCCGCGGTCTGTGTGAACGCCGCTCCGCAGTTTAATGCAGGGCCGTAGCTACGTTTTTAACGGGCCTAAGATGATATTTAAAATGATTCACTTTTAATTAATGTAATGCTTGTTTCACTGCTTGAGAAGCTTGTGGACATAGTGTAGGTTTGTTTCTACAAGTACAGTTTTAGGGAAACAAAAGTTAGGGGGGCAGCTGGGGGGGCAATGCTCTACAGTGGGGGGGCAGCTGCCCCCCCTTGCCCCCCCGTAGATCCGCCCCTGCAGCGCTGTCATCTGCCGGTGCGTTAAGACCACCTCAGTGTCGGATTTTGGAAACTTGATTTTGAGTTGTCTCATGGTAGCAGTGGCGTTTTCTCCCGGAGGCCAAGGGAAGCCAGGCTTCCCCTGTTTTTTCGGATTGTAGTTATAATTTAAATAAATAAATAAAAACACTTTGTTTTGTTTCGATAATTCTCCCTTGCTGTGTGTTGCTGCCGGCCCGTCTCTCCCCCACTCTCATTGAGTATTTTACAAAGAGTGAAACAATCAGCGCCCCTCTAGATGTTATGGTGAAACAGTAGATTGCATTCACTGTTGCGAGAGGAGGCCAGTCAGATTGGGTTTCCCTTGGTGAAAAAAATTGAGGGATTGACCAATCAGATGAGGCCCACGTGATGCCCCTGCCAACCTGTGATTGGTCAGGGCCATGCCAAGGGAAGCCAGCTGCTTCTGGCTTCCCTTCAGAGGCGGCTGGCGATTTCACCTGAATAGATGAGATTGTTTATATTTTTTAGTCACTTTTGGACTACGGACTGAGCTAATTACAGAGACGAGGACTGTTGCTGCACTTGCCGTGTGTTAGAAAGGAAAGGGAAGAGAAGGTGGACTATTGCATGCAAATGTTTCTGTACAAAATTGTTTTTGAATTCATGTGTTTCATACACGCCTACTGATACTTTGATGTGAACGTAAAACTTTAAAGGTCTCCCGATTTACTTTGTGAATGAATGCACTGCGCATTGAGCGGCTGGTATTGCATTTGGGGGGGGGTGTGTCTGCATAAATTAATAAGAAAATGCTTAAATTAATAAAACGAGAGTTTCGGCTGGAGAGTGCGTGCGGACCTGTCGGTTAGATAACAGGCGTGTGCAAGTCCTGCATCTGTGTGATACAAATGTGTGTAAAATGATACCGGGCGCTGTAATCACTCATCTGGTTACGTTATTGACCCCCCCAACCAACCCAAAAAAATGGGCTTCCCCTAAAATTTTTTAACAATAGCTGGGGATTGTGGGTAGTGTAGTCTCTTTGGCGCTCCACATTTCAGAGAAAACAAGTTGTCTCAGAATTGAAGGGGAAAAACACAAAAGCATTGCACACAATTTAAACCTATCAATGTCGTTTAATTAACAAAGGTAATCTGGTGTTTTTGAGTGGATGAGTAGTGGAGATATCACTGTCAAATCAATCGACAGTGAGGAGAATACTTACTTCCGGGTGTACAATTCTCCGTTATCCAATGGGAATGGACGCTCACATTGCCTTTAACAGCTGCCGACACAAACGAATGCCGTGCTTCCCTAAGCGTCAAATACCGCCGCCGATGGGAATACATTGCAATCAGTTGAAGCTCTTTGCATCCGTTTATGAAGCTGATGGAGACTTGGCGCGTCACAACTGGACGCCACGGAATTCTGACCAAGCGTCGCTCCTGGACGCGTTGGGAGTGAGAGTGTGTTGTCCAAGTTGCCCATCCCTGCTCTAGAGTCTTTCTTTTAGGCTTTCATTTGTCAGTAGAAAGTGAAAACGGTTGCTTTTAGGAACACCCAACCTCTATAAATTATGATTTTCTCAATTACTGTTCCTTATATAGATATTTACCAGTGGGCATCAGATAAATCTAGTTTAAAAAATCTAACTTATAAACACAAACTAACCCAAACCATTTCTTCAGAGGTGGATAACAGTCAACTTTAAACTATAACCTAAGTGGTTTTCAAGTACAAACCTTACCAAACATTTACTATTGAATGTAATTGAACGTGGTAATGATAAGAGCTTTATCTAAATAGATGCTCTCTGTAACAAAGAGGCACTGCTGGGAGTTGAACCCAGGATCTCCTGTTTACTAGACAGGCGCTTTACCGTTAAGCCACAGCACCGCTATCACAGTTTCTGTTTTTCTCAGATACTGTGCTCAGTAGTTTCCTCTCATTCTTCACAGGCGCTTTACAACTTAGCCAAAGCACCCGTGTCTCCATCCACTACCTCCTTACCTTTTTAACTTCCAGTGTGTTATTTTATTTCAACAAATGTTTATTCATGCTGTAAAAATGTGCAGTCATTAAGTCCCAAATCGAAAACATGTTTAGTTGTCATGTTGCATCCTGTTTGTCCGTTTGTCAAAGTCAGGTATTAGATTGGTAATGCCCTATTATAGTTTACACCCAAACTAAACCAAACCCTTATCTCAGAGGTGGATAACACACCTAATTCAAGAGATATTTTCTGCAACACAGAGGCACTGCTGGGATTTGGACTCAGGATCTCGTGTTTACAAGACAGGCGATTTGACCGCTAAGCTACAGCACCTCCTTCACCACAATTTCTGTTGCAAAAATACAGTGAGATAGCAGATTGAAAAACTACTAGATCAAAAATACTCAGCTTTGCAACAGTTTTTTTGCTAAAAGGAAATTGATGTGACTCTTTTTTAAACCCTATAGATCCTCACAATGAGTTTGGGTGAGTAACTCTGAATATAAACGTAACTTTGTTTGAAAGAATAATGAAGAGGCCACTTTTACCTGCTCCTTGTTGGATGTGATTAGGTGGACTGGTGGGATGTGAAACTAACTTTTTTTGAAAGTAAAGTGCATTCAGTAATGTAGAGATAATCTTGGTATCAAAGAGGCACTGCTGGGAATTGAACCCAGGACCTCCTGTTTACGAGACAGGCGCTTTACCACTAAGCTACAGCGCCTTTTTGTACTATTACTACCTCCTTACTTTGTAGCTTCCATTGTTTCTCTGTATCTCTACAAATGTTCTTTCAGGCTGTTAAATATTGTATTGATAAAGTCCCAAAATAACAATATGTTGAGCTGTAATGTTGCATCCTGTCATGGTCAAGTAATAGATGGGGAATATGGCCCTAATATAGTTTACGCCCAAAGTAAACTAAACCCTTATTTCAGAGGTGGATAACACACCTAATTCAAGAGATATTGTCTGTAACAAAGAGGCGCTGCTGGGATTTGGACCCAGGATCTCCTGTTTACAAGACAGCCGCTTTGACCGCTAAGCTACAGCGCCTCTCAATAGTTTTCTTTTCATTCTCTCTCCTGAATTTATTTATTATAACCAAAGTAAACCAAAGCCATATGACCATATTTACCGTGTGTCCAATGCATATGGCTTCTGTCACATTCATCAATATTTGGCCTGTGAGATTTAATGAATGACTCAATGAGCACCGAAAAACTCTTTCCGTCTGCTTCACTCCAAGTAGTTTAACTCAGATAATATCCTTTGAATGCAGGTTAAAACTTCTCTGCTCCAGGTGAGACTTGAACTCACAACCTCTGCATCACTCTGCAGGTTACTGTCTTATAAGTACCGCGCGCTGACCGATTGCGCCACTGGAGCACAAAATGTCAGTAATATCAAAAACAATAGCCATTACTCTTGAATTTTCTAAATGTATCTGTTATAATAACCAAACACTCTCCTATGCTCTAGAGCAGGAATGGGCAAATGGCGGTCCGGGGGGCGCATTTGGCCCCCACTTCCTCTTTTTGCGGCCCTCAGATCAATTTAGAAACAACGTAATTAATCAAAAAAGTAAAACATATTTGTTTTACTTGTAGTACTGATACCGTCCACTAGACTCCTAGTTACGTCGCAAACTGCGTACACGATGTCATCTTAATGTTTCATCTTAATGCACACGCATGTTCCATGCTTCCAATAGTTTAAAATAGTTGTATTCCACTGTTAAATAACCTGTTCAATACAAACATGCCACTTGTAAAAATTAAATAACATTTCTGTGAACTGATATTTGTTTCGTGAGCTTATTAGAGGATGTTCCCTGAAAGATTGAAACATGTCAATGAAGATGTCAGACTTAGTATATTTGTTAATAATTACACACAATACATGGAATTTGTGTGTGTGTTCCAAGTAAATCTGCGGCCCCCTGGTGGCCAGCATATAAATGATGTGGCACCCCCCCCACCATCCAAGTTGCCCATCCCTGCTCGAGAGTCTTTCTTTTAGGCTTTAATTTGTCAGTAGAAAGTGAAAACGGTTGCTCTTAGGAACACCCAACCTCTATAAATTATGATTTTCTCAATTACAGTTCCTTATATAGATATTTACCAGTGGGCATCAGATAAATCTAGTTCAAAAAATCTAACTTTAAAAAAAAAAACTAACCCAAACCATTTCTTCAGAGGTGGATAACAGTCAACTGTAAACTATAACCTAAGTCATTTTCAAGTACAAACCTTACCAAACATTTACTATTGAATGTAATTGAACGTGGTAACGATGAGAGCTTTATCTAAATAGACGCTCTCTGTAACAAAGAGGCACTGCTTGGAGTTGAACCCAGGATCTCCTGTTTACTAGACCAGTGGTTCCCAAACTGTGTGCCGCGGCACACTGGTGTGCCGTGAGGCAAGTCCGGGTGTGCTGTGGGATTTTGTGACAACCATACATTATTATTGCAATATACAACTACACAAAAATAATTATTTTTTAATTTACTATATCAGTACTTTGTATGCACTCATTTCATAATACAGAGGCAAACTCTATACCTAAAAACAATTATTTTAATAAAAATCCTCACGGAACCCCATATTTCGCAGGTAACGCAGTTGCAGGTGGGAATTATACGACCGTGACACACCGAAGGCTGAAGGACAACATTAAAACAAAGAAACACGCAAGAGGGAAAATGGAGCGCTTTCTTGTGCGGAGCAAACCACCAACCACCAGTGCAGAGATTGCCGAAAACCCACCACCGAAAAAAAAGAGGAAAAAAACTGTCAGCAGACAGTATCATGACAGTTACCTGTCTTATGGCTTCAGTTGGACCGGGGATGGCAACAATCCGAGTGCGTCGTCTGTCGGGAGAAGTTAGCTAATGCGAACATGGTTCCAAGCAAGCTGAAGAGGCACTTGGAAACCAAACATCCCTTCCATGTTCAGAGAAACTTGGCCTACTTCATAAGAGCGTGGGATCTGAACCAGAGGCAGCAAGACCGTTTGTTGGATTGTGTGAAAGTGTCTGAAAAGGCAATGGAGGCTAGTTACATGCTAGCGGAGCTCATTGCAAAGCAGAAGAAACCTCACACAATAGCGGAGACACTCATCCTCCCCGCTTGCAAAAAAATTGTAGGTATCATGCTGGGTCCAGATGCCGCAAATGAGCTATCCAAAGTGCCGTCGTCTGATAATACCATCAAAAGAAGAATCGACGACATGTCAGAAGACATTGAGCAACAATTGACAGAGAAACTGCAGGCGAGCGGCAGATTTTCCCTACAAATAGACGAATCTACAGACATAAGTGGGGCTGCCCAACTTCTGGCAAACGTCAGATATGTTGATGCTGACTCTATCAAAGAGACGTTTTTCTTCTGCAAAGAAATGGAAAGCCATACTACGGGAGAAGAAATATTCAGGGTAACTCATAACTATTTAAAAGAGAACAGTCTGACCTGGAATATGTGCGTCAGTATTTGCACAGATGGTGCAGCAAGCATGACGGGGAGAGTGAAATGATTTATTGCTAAGGTGAGAGCACAAAACCCACATATCGTGACAAACCACTGCATTTTGCATAGAGAGGCATTAGTTGCCAAAACCATGCCCCTGGAGTTGACTGAGGTGCTGAATCAGGCTGTGCAGATGGTGAATTACATAAAATCAAGGCCCCTGAAATCTCGCCTCTTCTCCCAGCTGTGCGCCGAGATGGGAGCCGACCACCAAAGCCTGATCCTCCACGTTGGCTGTCACGGGGGAAAGTCCTATCCCGTCTTTATGAGCTTCGGGAAGAGCTTTTGGATTTTTCACGTGAACACGCTGTCCCACATAAAGACAAGCTCGCGGATGAGAGGTGGTGCGCCAGGCTGGCTTACCTCGCTGACATATTTGGGCATCTCAACGAGTTAAACGCCAAGCTTCAGGGCAGGAATGAAAACATTTTAACATCCACAGACAAGATTCGGGGGTTTATGGGCAAACTTATCCTGTGGCGCGAGGCTTTGGAACAGGGCTCCATGGACATGTTCCCGCTGGCAGGCAGCAAGGGAGCGCGCTGTATATGCCGAACACCTTCAGACCTTAAAAGAGAGGTTTGACCGCTATTTTCCACATGTGGCTGACATCGAGGACTATGACTGGATCCGAGACCCATTCCACCCGGAACTCTCATCAGAAAAGCTCACTATGAAAGGGAGAGAGGAGTGCGCAGAGCTCCGTGTGGACCGCACACTGAAACTCAAATTTAGTGAGCTCCCACTGGATCAGTTTTGGTTGGCTTCTGCATCGGAGTACCCAAGCATCTCCCACCACGCGATTGAGCAACTTCTTCTTTTTCCCACGACCTACCTGTGTGAGTTGGCGTTCTCTACTCTGGTTTACATGAAGAACAACAGGAGGTCACGGCTCTCTGTTGAACAGGACTTGCGAGTGGCCCTCTCCTCAGTGCCACCAAGGATTAAAAAAATCTGCGCGCCCCGACAGGCACATGTATCTCACTAATTTGTAAATCGGCAAAAATATTTACAATAGCACATGTTTCTATGCTGATTGCTGAAATGTTATATTTATAATTTGTAGTTCAGGACCATGGACAGTGCCGCTTCCTTGCATTGACAGTTCTCTGTGCTGAATTTCTGTTGAGTCTTTGCCTCATTTTTTGTGTGACCTGTCTGGTTTAAATGAGTGTGTTGCTGCTTTGATGAAGCCTAATTTCATAAAGTTTCAAATTAATTGAAATATTTCGTTAATAAATATTTCATGAGTAATATAGTTGTCTTTGTCACATTTTATTTGGCATTAGTAACTAATTATGCACATTTACAGATATTTTACATGATATGAGTGATAACATGTGTTATACGGGCTATTTTGCAAAATAGGTGTGCCTTGAGATTTTTTTTTGTCCTTTGGTGTGCCTTGGGCCCAAAACGTTTGGGAACCACTGTACTAGACAGGCGCTTTACCGCTAAGCCACAGCACCGCTCCAACAGTTTTTGTTTTTCTCAGATACTGTCCTCAGTAGTTTCCTCTCATTCTTCACAGGCGCTTTACAACTTAGCCACAGTGCCGTTTCTCCATCCACTACCTCCTTACTTTTTAACTTCCAGTGTGTCATTTTATTTCTACAAATGTTTATTCACACTGTAAAAATGTGCATTCATAAAGTCCCAAACTGAAAGCATGTTTAGCTGTCATGTTGCATCCTGTGTGTCCGTTTGTCACAGTCAGGTATTAGATTGGTAATGCCCTAATACAGTTTTACGCCCAAACTAAACCAAACCCCTATTTCAGAGGTGGATAACACACTTAATCCAAGAGATTTTAAATCTTTTCTTTTTACACCTTGTCCATTTAGAGCTTTGTATGTGAGGAGAAGCTCCTTCAAATCAATTCTAAAAGTGACAGGAAGCCAGTGTAGAGTAGCTAAGACAGGACTAATGTGTTCCCTCCTTTTGGTATTCCTTAGTAGTCTAGCTGCAGAGTTTTGAATGAGCTGGAGTCTTTTCATCGTGTTCTTGGGGAGACCAGTGAATAGTGCATTGCAGTAGTCTAGTCGGCTAGATATAAAAGCATGAATTAGCTTCTCTGCATCATTTTGATTTATGAATGGTCGTACCTTCGCTATGTTTCTGAGATGAAAGAAAGCTATTTTGGTCACTTTGTTTAAATGGGCGTTGAAGTTCAAATCTGAGTCCAGGATGACACAGAGACTTGTCACCTCCGGTTTAATCCAAGTGGTTAAGCTTCCTAGATTATTTGTTAGCATCTCCCTTACGCAGCCTACACACGGCGGCGTGCGTTGCCGCTTGGCGGTGGGCATGTCTTGAGCTTGGGGAGTTTACGCGAGCAACGCGACCAACAACCAATCACATGAATCTCCCGTGTCTCTCCCCAAGGGCTGGAAAATTGAAGAAGTGACCAGAAAGTCGGGTTTGTCAGCTGGAAAAAGCGATGTCTATTGTTTTAGGTACTAAACGAACGGGGGCTTGCAAAACTTTTAGCTGCTGCAGGACACAAGAGTTTGCGGAAACAAGACAGGAGTTGATAATTGGAAGGGGGGGTCTGTGTAAAGTTTGTGATGGGAAGGGGGGGGGGAGGGGGGTTCTGTTTGCAGCGGGGTAAAAAGGCTTTAAAAAGGCTCCCGTGTATGAATCTCACCATAGACATTAATGTCTAAAAAGCGATTTTTAATTAATGTCTATGGTGCTATTTTATGCAACATTGCATGGTGGCTAAATATACTGTCTATGCCTGCTGTCCATTCAAACGAAGTACACTGGATATAAACTCCCCAAACAGGCGAAAACCTACCAGTTTCACCCACTGTCTCTGCCACCTCCCTCCATGCCTGACTCCTCCGGTTTGTATCCCGGTAGGTGAACAGGGACTGAAAGCACCGGGTGATTCCCTACCGCTACGATTATTTTCTCGTCCATTTTTTGGCATATGAGGAAATGAACTGCGGTCTGGCTCTCTCAGCATACACGCGGTTTGATTGGCTAGCGCTTGAACTGTCAGATTTGCATACGCGGGATTTGATTGGCTGCCGCCTCCGCCTCAGCTTCAAAAGTAGAACATTGCTCTACTTTTGCAGCGAGCACCGCGAGGAAAGCTACGCTTTGCTCCCAGAATGCAGTTCGGCGAATCGTGACGTCACCCCATTCAAAGTGAATGGGCAGAAGCGTTGAAGAGTCACCGCACGCCGCCGTGTGTAGGGGCCGTTAGAGTCCATGGAGGTGAGTTCCTCCGAGGAGACGTCCCCCGCTGTGTCCCCTTCCCAGGATCCCCCCCACAGGACCCCATCACAGAGACACCCCTACCTAACGTGATCCAGGAGACTGAACCTCCTTCCTCACTCCCTTCCTCACCTCCTCATCTCCTTCCCTCCTCTCCTCTCAGAGGACCCTCAGACCTCCACAGACCCCCCCTCCCTCTCCTCCCTGAAGACCCAGCAAACATAGCTCTGTTTGTGGACGTTTCTCCGAGCACTGACCTCCTGAACGTCCTTCCACATGTGGACGCCTCCCCCTCCCCGCCTCCAGAGTGTCCTCACCCTTTCTCCACGGCAGCCCCCACCCTAAAGATCCCTCTAAGCACCGCTCTGACTGGGGTCCCTGTTTGCGTCACGTTC
This sequence comes from Trematomus bernacchii, assembly GCF_902827165.1. NCBI lineage: Eukaryota > Metazoa > Chordata > Actinopteri > Perciformes > Nototheniidae > Trematomus > Trematomus bernacchii. Next base: position 721,623 of record NW_022988050.1, on the reverse strand, counting down.
CAGTTCTACACCCCCGAACCAGAACCAGAACCCAGAGGAGACAGCAAGTGATCCAAAGAGACTAAGTGAAGTGTTTTGGCCGTGCTGCTTTCTGACAGAGGGTCTGTGAGGGTCTGAACGTAATCTGATTTTAAATAAAATACATCATTGCGGTCTGGTTATTATGTACTTTATGACTCTATCATCTTTATTTTCCATTTCATTGTATTTTTGAATGATTTTTTAAATTGTTTTTTATCTATTTTATTTTCACATTTTCATCAATTGCTTGTCAAACCCTTTGAAGTGTATCAGAGGAGCTCTAAAAGGCTATATCATTGTTTTAAATGTGATAATTGGTCATAATGTTATCGTTATTTTTACTTTACTTCCTTTATTCTACCTATTTCTATCATTAAGATTTAATCATTTTTTTAATCATCATTTTTAATTCACTGTATTTTCACTTAAATGTTGTTTATTATGACTTTCATTAGTTTTATTTTCAACATTTTACCACTTTGTAACATCCTCGTGTTTGTCAATTGGTCGTCAAACACAGATTAATAAAGTTTTTTTGTTATATCATCAGTTTTATTTTCTATTTCCCAATAATTGTCGTTGATCATTATCCAATCCAATCCACTTTATTTCTATAGCACATTTAAAAACAACAGAGTTGACCAAAGTGCTGTACATCAACAACTGTATAAAAACATAGCATAAATACATAAAGAACAGACAGGACATGAAACAAATGTAAAACACGAGACAATGAAACCAGATCAGAAGCCACAGACTGATAACTCTCCTACATGACGTACAAACAGTACAAAACACAAGTAAGATAAAAACCCAAATGTAAAAGCACAAGTGTCACCTGGTCTGTAAATGCCAGGGAAAAGAAGTGGGTTTTTAAACGAGATTTACAAACAGGCAGAGTTGGAGCAAGTCTAACCTGGAGGGGCAATTCGTTCCATACTTTTGGAGCTGCAACAGCAAAGGCTCTGTCTCCTCGCTGCTTCAACCTCGATTTAGGGACGACCAGAAGGAGTCTGTCAGCAGACCTCAGTGACCGTGTGGGTGTGTATGGTTTCAAAAGATCTGCCAGGTACGGTGGGGCTAAACCGTTTAGGGCTTTGTATGCAAACAATAACATTTTAAACTGTATTCTAAAACTGACTGGTAGCCAATGTAAAGAGGCGAGTACAGGCGTAATATGTTCACGCCTGCCCAGTGGCGGTTCTAGAACATTTGACATGGGGTGGCAAAGGGGGGGCAAGAGGTCATGCCAGGGTGGCATGGGAGAGCGGACAGCACGTGGTATTTTATACATAACCTATTTATTGTTAATTCATGCCCTAACACAAGTGTTCTGAATGCACAAGAGAAACAAGGTGTTCAGACGAACAATCAGGTGCCCTTTGAGTCCCCCAAGCTTACTTCAACTATTTTAAATGAAAGGAAACTACAAAATGTATTTTAAAGCAATGAATTAATGGAACAGGTTGTTTTGCATTACAATGTAAAACTAAATATATATATATTTTTTGTTTTTAAAAAATGGGTTGTCTTAGTAGTAGACAACAGACATATTTGCATGTCCTCACTAAGCATTATTACATATTAATTTAATATTAAACAAATCAAAATGGCCAATTATCCCAAAATGTTGCTGCTAATATAATCATATGCTTGTCAACTTTAACTGATCAAAAAGAAATTCTGAATAAATACTTGAATTATCTATGAAATTGCAATATTGACACACGTTCCTCAGTTTGTTTCAACCCCGTCACGCCATACCATTTACCCTCCTATTAAAATAATGGATCAGTCCATGTGTCATCTGCATTGAGGGAATTACATCACAAAAGTCTTCTGAAGAAAAGATGGCAAAGAAAGGCAAGTGTCAGTTTCTTCTCTTACCGATATTTCAGTTTTTGTATTGTCAGATTAAGATTGACAAGCTCAACATTTCAACTCTGTTGTATGAATTAATAAAAGTAAATAATTGTTTATTACAAAATAAACAATAGTTTTGCAAAAAATTACAATTTTGTAATGTCCTTGACTTCCATGTGGTGCCATATCTTAGCTAGACAAGGTCTCATGGCTACTTTTTGTCAAAAACTTCAACCCTGTCACATTTTTTCAAGGAAATTCCTAGTAATTATTTATACTTTGTGCCTGAGGTGGGAAAATGTAACTAGTCCACTACCAGATGTTATGACCAAACATTTTGGTTTCATTTTTCAAAGATGTAAAGACCCAAAAGACACCCGATTCAGAGAATACTAAGAATTCTGCTTATTACTGTAGTACAGTCAAAGTACTTAGTTATAATGAAGTACACAAATGACATCACCCATCTCTTCAGAGAGCTAAATGGGACCTGTGCAGAAACACATTTCAATACATATTTGTCAATACTAAGAGCTGCTAGATTGTGCTGCTGTGATGGAATATGTAAGGAGAAGAAGAACATACCATGTGGTCCAGCTGGAGTCTCATCTGCCTCCTGATCCCTGCCTCTGTCCCTCTTTCTGACACTTCATCTGTATTCCTCACATACATTTCTTCTTCTTCACTAATGTCTTCATCTCCTCCTCTTCCTCCTGCTCTGACCCTCCTGGTCTCTTCATCTCCTCCTCTTCCTCCTGCTCTGACCCTCCTGGTCTCTTCATCTCCTCCTCTTCCTCCTGCTCTAAGGTTTTGATGTAAGAATACATATTTATTGCCAGGAATACACAAATGAATGTGATGGAGTTTTGGCGATTAGGCCCCGTTGTGCAGGAGTATCATTCGGGAGGGGAGAACCGATCTGATGAAACCCCCCGGGGTCTAGACGCTGGTGGTGGTGAACGGATAGTTGGGTTTGGGCTGAAGGGGAGGGGCTTAGCTTGACCCTGGTGGTGGTGAATGGATAGTTGGGTTCGGTCTGAAGGGGAGGGGCTTAGCTTGACCCTGGATTCAGAGGGACAGGAGGTGAAAAGGGGTGGAGGAGGATTGCGTCGAGTCACCTGAAATGACAGCTGTCAGAGGGGAGAGCAGATTTAAAAGGGTTAGCGGAGCGCTATGATAGGCTCTTGAGAATAGAGCGAAGTGATTGGTTAAGCTGGGGAGTGACGCCCCCGATCACTTATTGAGAGGAGAGAGAGAGAGTAACATGTAAATAGTAAATGAATGAGTAAAGACGGTCTTCCTGGTTGAACTTGCGCTGAGCTTCATTTAGTCTCAGATCACTTCCACATGTTCTCCATCAGCTTCGTATGGCACCTTGGACATAACACAAGAAGAACATCCTGTTTTTGTTTTTGAAAGACAAACCTTTATTAATGATCTAAACATTTCATTTGATCACACATCCCATCAGTAAAGTCTGTTCAATGATTTCATGATCAGTTTCACTTTATCCACACCATACATGTGTTTCATCTCAGCTATTTCAAACAGAATCATACATGATTTCCTTATTGATTATTATCAAGATAAGTTATGTTCTATAAAACATCAGAGTACCCAATTTCTATTTGGACAACAACAACAACAATTAGCCTGCAAAAAAATAACATTTTATTTCCCAAGCAAAGACTCTAAGCTATTTACAGGAGAATAATGAATGATGTACTTATTGATTATGATCATGACAGTAAGTAATATCATTTTAAATAAACATGTTATGATGAAATAAGTGTTATAACCATCTGGGAACTCATTTGTTTGTTAATTTGGGCAACAATAACATTAAATCTGTCAAAAATAATACATGTGATTATAAATGCCTCTATTGTTTTAGAAAGTGGGCAGAATAAAATGTGTAGAATAAAAGAAGCTCTGCTGCTTTCTCTCTGAAGACTCGTGCATTACAAGAGAAACAATAACATGAATCAAAAGAAATATCCAACACATATTTAGAGCAAAGTTTACATATCAGTTCAGGTGAACAAGGATCCTCCTGAGCAGTGACAGCCTCCATGGCTACACAGACACAGGAAGGAGCCGGAAGAAAGTTCAACCTTTAAAGAACAACTCATGAGGAGATGTTGAAGCACATCCCATCATGTTTGATTGACAGCTGATCTCTGCGCAGTGAAGACATGAACAATCAGCTCTGATGGACACACGGTGACTTTAAGAAGTAGAAGAGTTCCTCCAATGACTTCAGGCTATTTGAGTTTACACAACTCAGCAGTGTCTCCATCATTATAATAAACCCGAACTCCAGCATGTAGCGGCTGAGTGAATGTGGTCTGCACTCTGTGGAGGAGAGTCATGGTTTCAGAGACGCTGTAGAAGGACAGAATACCTGCTCTGTGATCCAGGTACACTCCTACTCTGGAGGACAGAGGACCTGAGACGGGAGTGTCGATACTGTTGTAACGAAATGAATATCTGTTTTGGTTACAATCTAAGGACCAAGATTTGTCATTGTATCCAAATCGACTTCCCAACCCTGCTCTGCTGATATTCTTGTATGCGACTGCTACAACAACTCCTCTCCCTCTCCGCTCCACCTCCCAGTAACAACGTCCAGTCAGACTCTCTCTACTCAGGACCTGAGGCCGTGCAGTGAATCTGTCTGGGTGACTAGAATAAGACTGTGGTTGTTTCATGAATGTTGCTTTTCTGTTCCCCTCAGATAATAACAGATGTGTGCTTGCTGTGTTTGGATCCAGAGTGATCTCCTGTGAATATTTGAAGAACCCAGCTCTAGTGGTGGGCTCTGTTGCTGACAGTAAAACCTTCACCTCAGTCGGTGAGACGTTTGTCCATTCCTCTCTCAGGACGTCCTGTAGTTTGTCTCTGACTGCTGACAGGGCCGCCGTCACGTCCTCAAAGTAGCTCAGAGGACGGATGTTGATGCTGGAGGAGTGTGTAGGTTCACTGAGGGCTGACAGTGAGGGGTAGCTGTGCAGAAACTGGTTGTGATCCTCTGTGTGAGACAGCAGCTTCAGCTCAGCGTCTCTCCTCTTCAGCTCAGAGATCTCCTGCTCCAGCTTCTCCTGAAGCTCTTTGACTCGACTCACTTCTCTCTTCTGCTGGGATCTGACCTGCTGCTTCACATCAGAGCTTCTCTTCTCCATGAGACGGATCAGCTCAGTGAACATCTTCTCACTGTCCTCCACTGCTTTATCAGCAGAGCCATTGACGGCCTCCACCTCCTGCTGAAGCAGCTTCACCACCTTCTCTCCGTCCTGGATTCTCTGCTGGATGTTTAGTCGACTCCCCTCCAGCTCTCTCTGCCTCTCAGTCCTCTCTGCTGCAGCTGACACTGTGTCGTGGCCTTTGTGTTCGTCCATAGAGCAGAGATAACAGATACACTGCTGATCAGTGCGGCAGAAGATCTTCATCACCTCGTCGTGACGAGAGCAGATGTTCTCCTGGAGCTTCTTGGAGGGCTCCACCAGCTTGTGTTTTTTTAATGGAGCTGCGTCATAATGAGGCTGGAGGTGTTTGTCACAGTAAGAGGCCACACACTGCAGACAGGACTTACAGGCTCTCAGTTTCCTCCCAGTGCAGACATCACAGGCCACATCTTCAGCTCCAGCATAGCAGAGATCAGCAGGAGCAGGTGGGGGTCCAGTCTTCTTCAGCTCCTCCACTAAAGCTGCTAACATGGTGTTTTTCAGCAGGACAGGCCTCGGTGTGAAGCTCTGCCTACACTGAGGGCAGCTGTGGATCTTCTTCTCATCCTCTCCGTCCCAGAAGCCTTTAATACACTTCATGCAGTAGCTGTGTCCACAGGTAGTGCTCACCGGATCCTTCAGTAGATCCAGACAGATGGGACAAGATATTAAGGTTTCCCGCTCCAGCTGAACTCCTTTCTGCGCCATTTCCCCTCTCAGTAGCAGCGAGTGTGTGAGTTTCACTTCCTGAGAGCTGAAACTAGTGAGACAGGTTATCTGAACTGGATGTGTGTGGGCGGTGAATGTGGCCTATCAGCTCTTGTACTTTACCCACATGTTGGTTACACCCCTCCTCCTCAGTGTGGATCTGAAGGGGAGGAACCAGGAAACACAGAGTGGAGCTGGCTGTGTCTGAGAGCATGAAGAAGAGGGAGGGCTTATCAAACTCTGAGTCGTTCAGGAGGAGGAGCAGCGCTCAGACTCTGACCTACACAGAGCCTCGGTTACAACCTGCTCTTCATTTGAAAAGAGCTTTTAGTTGTAAAATAAGTTGGTAAACTTACAAAATCTGAAGGAGGTTAAATACTTGTTTCCTCCACTGTAAATGTATAGCCTCAATGTCCTGAGATAGCTGATTGATTTAATAGTTGAATGTACACTAAGTCGTTTTTTACTGTAAGTAGTAGTAGTAGTAGTAGTAGTAGTAGTAGTAGTAGAAGTCGTAATAGTTGTAATAGTAGTAGTAGTAGTAGTAGTAGTAGTAGTAGTAGTAGTAGTAGTAGTAGAAGTCGTAATAGTAGTAGTAGAAGTCGTAATAGTAGTAGTAGTATTGTGTGTGTGTGTGGGGGGGGGGCTTTTATATAGAAATCCTTATCCTCTGCATTCACACTAGCTATGAACCCGAAAACTATACATGTCCTCTTTAATTGACAGCAAAATTATGATTTGTGGTTGAAACCTTCTTTTAAATCTTTTCTTTTTACACCTTGTCCATTTAGAGCTTTGTATGTGAGGAGAAGCACCTTCAAATCAATTCTAAAAGTGACAGGAAGCCAGTGTAGAGTAGCTAAGACAGGACTAATGTGTTCCCTCCTTTTGGTATTCCTTAGTAGTCTAGCTGCAGAGTTTTGAATGAGCTGGAGTCTTTTCATCGTGTTCTTGGGGAGACCAGTGAATAGTGCATTGCAGTAGTCTAGTCGGCTAGATATAAAAGCATGAATTAGCTTCTCTGCATCATTTTGATTTATGAATGGTCGTACCTTCGCTATGTTTCTGAGATGAAAGAAAGCTATTTTGGTCACTTTGTTTAAATGGGCGTTGAAGTTCAAATCTGAGTCCAGGATGACACCGAGACTTGTCACCTCCGGTTTAATCCAAGTGGTTAAGCTTCCTAGATTATTTGTTAGCATCTCCCTTAGAGTCCATGGAGGTGAGTTCCTCCGAGGAGACGTCCCCCGCTGTGTCCCCTTCCCAGGATCCCCCCCACAGGACCCCATCACAGAGACACCCCTACCTAACGTGATCCAGGAGACTGAACCTCCTTCCTCACCTCCTCCCCTCCTCATCTCCTTCCCTCCTCTCCTCTCAGAGGACCCTCAGACCTCCACAGACCCCCTCCCTCTCCTCCCTGAAGACCCAGCAAACATAGCTCTGTTTGTGGACGTTTCTCCAAGCGCTGACCTCCTGAACGTCCTTCCACATGTGGACGCCTCCCCCTCCCCCCCCCTCCAGAGTTTCCTCACCCTTTCTCCACGGCAGCCCCCACCCTAAAGATCCCTCTAAGCACCGCTCTGACCGGGGTCCCTGTTTGCGTCACGTTCCAGTTCTACACCCCCGAACCAGAACCAGAACCCAGAGGAGACAGCAAGTGATCCAAAGAGACTAAGTGAAGTGTTTTGGCCGTGCTGCTTTCTGACAGAGGGTCTGTGAGGGTCTGAACGTAATCTGATTTTAAATAAAATACATCATTGCGGTCTGGTTATTATGTACTTTATGACTCTATCATCTTTATTTTCCATTTCATTGCATTTTTGAATGATTTTTTTAATTGTTTTTAATCTATTTTATTTTCACATTTGTATCAATTGCTTGTCAAACCCTTTGAAGTGTATCAGAGGAGCTCTAAAAGGTGCTATATCATTGTTTTAAATGTGATAATTGGTCATAATGTTATCATTAAGATTTAATCATTTTTTTTAATCATTTTTAATTCACTGTATTTTCACTTAAATGTTGTTTATTATGACTTTCATTAGTTTTATTTTCAACATTTTACCACTTTGTAACATCCTCGTGTTTGTCAATTGGTCGTCAAACACAGATTAATAAAGTTATTTTGTTATATCATCAGTTTTATTTTCTATTTCCCAATAATTGTCGTTGATCATTATCCAATCCAATCCACTTTATTTCTATAGCACATTTAAAAACAACAGAGTTGACCAAAGTGCTGTACATCAACAACTGTATAAAAACATGGCATAAATACATGAAGAACAGACAGGACATGAAACAAATGTAAAACACGAGACAATGAAACCAGGTCAGAAGCCACAGACTGATAACTCTCCTACATGACGTAAAAACAGTACAAAACAGAAGTAAGATAAAAACCCAAATGTAAAAGCACAAGTGTCACCTGGGGCCTCATTTATAACGCCTTGCGTAGGATTGACGTAGGAAGGTTGCTTACGTAGTACAAAGCACAAAAATAGGTACATAAATGTTCCGCCATTTTCCGATTCACAAAACATTGCGTACCGGCGAGGGAAGTGCGTACGGCACTCCCTACGCCTGTTTCCCTTGATAAATCACAATCGACTCGTAACGCCCATATTTGCCTATACATAGTCAAAGAAACGCCCATTCATTCATTCATTTTGACTGACTGCATGAAGAAGATCGCAGGAAATTACGATAGAACAGCTAAAAAAGACATCTCACACCGTGTCAGATTTTGGTTATTGTGGGGAGGTCGAGATAAATCATATTGTTTGGTGGATGCAGTTTGAACCAGAGTAGCAGCATGGAGGTCGGATCGTCACCAAAATAAATAAATAAGTGGTCCGAAAAAAGTTAATGACAAAACAAATACACATAACCTTCCTCAGGCAGTGTGTTTGTCCCGGGGACAGGAGACACCCCCTTGATGAGAAACTGTAAGAAATGATCGGGAATCCCTCCGGAGTGGAGTCATGACGACTGGATCTGAATTATTTTTGTTGTATTTGGTGGTTTGTGTTCCAGCTGTCGATCAGCAACTATATATCCATAATCCACCAGTTAAAGGAAATACAACTAATGGATTGTGTTATATTAGCTGTACAATTTACCACATATGGTGTTCTTAGTTTCCATACCTCCTGTGTTTTACGAGCGACTTATCAAGTCTTGGCGAACGGCATAAAACACGATTAAACGTGATAGTATATAAAACCATGCTCGTATCTACAACCTATAGAAATGCAAAACGGCGTCAGTTTAGACGTAATTCTGTCCTCCTGCTTACCGCATCATTTATGAGAAAACATTTCATAACATTAACACAACATATTCGAGGTGGTTTTAAATAGCATATCCGTATTTATTTATTTCTCCAAGTTATGTTTTTGTGTGCACTGAGGAGTCTCAAACAGGCGTTTGTTTAATCATTTTAAGATTGGCTTTAATCAATGTTTGAAAATGAATTCTTCATATTTGATAAATGAGAGGTAACATTTTATTTATGGTATTATTTCCACATATTTCTCTCCATTCTTCCTTCTGCCAACGGTGTCGCAGTTTCTCGTCTCTCCCGTTTGTGTGCTTAGTGCGTACGCATGGGTTAGAGTTTGCGTGGAGGACAGCACATTTTCCCGTCAAGTTAGTATTTTATAAATCGCAAACATTGCGTAGAAACTGGCGTACGCCATTTTTTGAGCGTATATCCCTTTATAAATGAGGCCCCAGGTCTGTAAATGCCAGGGAAAAGAAGTGGGTTTTTAAACGAGATTTACAAACAGGCAGAGTTGGAGCAAGTCTAACCTGGAGGGGCAATTCGTTCCATACTTTTGGAGCTGCAACAGCAAAGGCTCTGTCTCCTCGCTGCTTCAACCTTGATTTAGGGACGACCAGAAGGAGTCTGTCAGCAGACCTCAGTGACTGTGTGGGTGTGTATGGTTTTAAAAGATCTGCCAGGTACGGTGGGGCTAAACCGTTTAGGGCTTTGTATGCAAACAATAACATTTTAAACTGTATTCTAAAACTGACTGGTAGCCAATGTAAAGAGGCGAGTACAGGCGTAATATGTTCACGCCTGCCCAGTGGCGGTTCTAGAACATTTCACATGGGGTGGCAAAGGGGCGGCAAGAGGTCATGCCAGGGTGGCATGGGAGGGCGGACAGCACGTGGTATTTTATACATAACCTATTTATTGTTAATTCATGCCCTAACACAAGTGTTCTTAATGCACAAGAGAAACAAGGTGTTCAGACGAACAATCAGGTGCCCTTTGAGTCCCCCAAGCTTACTTCAACAATTTTAAATGAAAGGAAACTACAAAATGTATTTTAAAGCAATGAATTAATGGAACAGGTTGTTTTGCATTACAATGTAAAACTAAATATATATATATTTTGTTTTTAAAAAATGGGTTGTCTTAGTAGTAGAGAACAGACATATTTGCATGTCCTCACTAAGCATTATTACATATTAATTTAATATTAAACAAATCAAAATGGCCAATTATCCCAAAATGTTGCTGCTAATATAATCATATGCTTGTCAACTTTAACTGATCAAAAAGAAATTCTGAATAAATACTTGAATTATCTATGAAATTGCAATATTGACACACGTCCCTCAGTTTGTTTCAACCCCGTCACGCCATACCATTTACCCTCCTATTAAAATAATGGATCAGTCCATGTGTGATCTGCATTGAGGGAATTACATCACAAAAGTCTTCTGAAGAAAAGATGGCAAAGAAAGGCAAGTGTCAGTTTCTTCTCTTACCTATATTTCAGTTTTTGTATTGTCAGATTAAGATTGACAAGCTCAACATTTCAACTCTGTTGTATGAATTAATAAAAGTAAATAATTGTTTATTACAAAATAAACAATAGTTTTGCAAAAAATTACAATTTTGTAATGTCCTTGACTTCCATGTGGTGCCATATCTTAGCTAGACAAGGTCTCATGGCTACTTTTTGTCAAAAACTTCAACCCTGTCACATTTTTTCAAGGAAATTCCTAGTAATTATTTATACTTTGTGCCTGAGGTGGGAAAATGTAACTAGTCCACTACCAGATGTTATGACCAAACATTTTGGTTTCATTTTTCAAAGATGTAAAGACCCAAAAGGCACCCGATTCAGAGAATATTCAGAATTCTGCTTATTACTGTAGTACAGTCAAAGTACCAGTGGCGAGCCGTCAGGGCCCTCTAGGCCCTCTGTGAGGGCCTAAGATATTCTAAAAAATAATATTTAAAAACATTTTAAATTTTTTTTTTTTTTTTTAAATATATATATTTTTTAATATTATTTTTGTTATATTTTTCATTAGTTTTACCGAAAAAAAACTTGATTTAATTATATTTAAAATAACATTTCCAAATAAATAAATCCTTCGAATCTGCCTGTTCAGTCTCTGTTGAATGTGAAGGGTTACATGAAAGAAGCTCGTCTGGCCCTCTCTGCGATTCACAGAGGGCCCGCTATAGTAACTGAACGAGAGAGTAATGTCAAATGACAGTACAATTGACCAATCATATCTTCCCTCTAAATGGGTGGGTTTTATTATCGCGGACTTTATGACAAGTTCCGCCCGCTGTGAAACTTTTCTTGTTTCCATAGCAACAACAACTTCCTGTCAACAGCGTGAACTCGCCTTCAAAATAAAAGCATGCCAAATTACACTTAAGACATACAACTGCAACGAAAGTAACAAACACAATGCAATATCATTTTCAATGTCAAAGAACACAAATTGGGTTCACAGGTGTTGTTTTGTGTGGTAGAGGGTCGCTGTCATTGATGCGTTTTGCACCCTGGGCCGTTGTTTTGATATTCCGCTGAAGTATACGCTGTGACGTAATAACTCTTTTTTTTTCTTTTTTTCGAGGGAATTGGTGGGGGTCAGAGGGCCTAGGTATAAAGCTCACGGCTCGCCACTGCAAAGTACTTAGTTATAATGAAGTACACAAATGACATCACCCATCTCTTCAGAGAGCTAAAGGGGACCTGTGCAGCAACACATTTCAATACATATTTGTCAATACTAAGAGCTGCTAAATTGTGCTGCTGTGATGGAATATGTATGTAAGGAGAATAAGAACATACCATGTGGTCCAGCTGGAGTCTCATCTGCCTCCTGATCCCTGACTCTGTCCCTCTTTCTGACACTTCATCTTTATTCGTCACATACATTTCTTCTTCTTCACTAATGTCTTCATCTCCTCCTCTTCCTCCTGCTCTACGGTTTTGATAAGAATACATATTTATTGCCAGGAATACACAAATGAATGTGATGGAGTTTTGGCGATTAGGCCCCGTTGTGCAGGAGTAGGAGGGGAGAACCGATCCGATGAAACCCCCCGGGGTCTATACACTGGTGGTGGTGAATGGATAGTTGGGTTCGGTCTGAAGGGGAGGGGCTTAGCTTGACCCTGGTGGTGGTGAATGAATAGTTGGGTTCGGTCTGAAGGGGAGGGGCTTAGCTTGACCCTGGATTCAGAGGGACAGGAGGTGAAAAGGGGTGGAGGAGGGTTGCGTCGAGTCACCTGAAATGACAGCTGTCAGAGGAGAGCAGACTTAAAAGGGTTAGCGGAGCGCTATGATAGGCTCTTGAGAATAGAGCGAAGTGATTGGTTAAGCTGGGGAGTGACGCCCCCGATCACTTATTGAGAGGAGAGAGAGAGTAGTAACATGTAATTAGTAAATGAATGAGTAAAGACGGTCTTCCTGGTTGAACTTGCGCTGAGCTTCATTTAGTCTCAGATCACTTCCACATGTTCTCCATCAGCTTCGTATGGCACCTTGGACATAATACAAGAAGAACATCCTTTTTGTTTTTGAAAGACAAACCTTTATTAATGATCTAAACATTTCATTTGATCACACATCCCATCAGTAAAGTCTGTTCAATGATTTCATGATCAGTTTCACTTTATCCACACCATGTGTTTCATCTCAGCTATTTCAAACAGAGTCATACATGATTTCCTTATTGATTATTAACATGATAAGTTATGTTCTATAAAACATCAGAGTACCCACTTTCTATTTGGACAACAACAACAACAACAATTAGTCTGCAAACAAATAACATTTTATTTCCCAAGCAAAGACTCTAAGCTATTTACAGGAGAATAATGAATGATGGACTTATTGATTATGATCATGACAGTAAGTAATATAATTTTAAATAAACATGTTATGATGAAATAAGTGTTATAACCATCTGGGAACTTATTTGTTTGTTAATTTGAGCAAACAATAACATTTAATCTGTCAAACATAATACATGTGATTATAAATGCCTCTATTGTTTTAGAAAGTGGGCAGAATAAAATGTGTACAATAAAAGAAGCTCTGCTGCTTTCTCTCTGAAGACTCGTGCATTACAAGAGAAACAACAACATGAATCAAAAGAAATATCCAACACATATTTAGAGCAAAGTTTACATATCAGTTCAGGTGAACAAGGATCCTCCTGAGCAGTGACAGCCTCCATGGCTACACAGACACAGGAAGGAGCCGGAAGAAAGTCCAACCTTTACAGAACAACTCATGAGGAGATGTTGAAGCACATCCCATCATGTTTGATTGACAGCTGATCTCTGCACAGTGAAGACATGAACAATCAGCTCTGATGGACACACGGTGAGTTTAAGAAGTAGAAGAGTTCCTCCAATGACTTCAGGCTATTTGAGTTTACACAACTCAGCAGTGTCTCCATAAATATAAACCCGAACTCCAGCATGTAGCGGCTGAGTGAATGTGGTCTGCACTCTGTGGAGGAGAGTCATGGTTTCAGAGACGCTGTAGAAGGACAGAATACCTGCTCTGTGATCCAGGTACACTCCTACTCTGGAGGACTGAGGACCTGAGACGGGAGTGTTGATACTGTTGTAACGAAATGAATAACTGTTTTGGTTACAATCTAAGGACCAAGATTTGTCATTGAGTCCAAATAAACCTTCCCACCCTCTGCTGATATTCTTGTATGCGACTGCTACACTAACTGCTCTCCCTCTCCACTCCACCTCCCAGTAACAACGTCCAGTCAGACTCTCTCTACTCAGGACCTGAAAACATCCAGTGAATCTGTCTGGGTGACTAGAATAAGACTGTTGTTGTTGCATGAGTGCTGCTTTTCTGCTCCCCTCAGATAATACCAGATATTTGCTTGCTGTGTTTGGATCCAGAGTGATCTCCTGTGAATATTCTAAGAACCCAGCTCTGGTGGTGGGCTCTGCTGCTGACAGTAAAACCTCCACCTCAGTCGGTGAGACGTTTGTCCATTCCTCTCTCAGGACGTCCTGTAGTTTGTCTCTGACTGCTGACAGGGCCGCCGTCACGTCCTCAAAGTAGCTCAGAGGACGGATGTTGATGCTGGAGGAGTGTGTAGGTTCACTGAGGGCTGACAGTGAGGGGTAGCTGTGCAGAAACTGGTTGTGATCCTCTGTGTGAGACAGCAGCTTCAGCTCAGCGTCTCTCCTCTTCAGCTCAGAGATCTCCTGCTCCAGCTTCTCCTGAAGCTCTTTGACTCGACTCACTTCACTCTTCTGCTGGGATCTGACCTGCTGCTTCACATCAGAGCTTCTTTTCTCCATGAGACGGATCAGCTCAGTGAACATCTTCTCACTGTCCTCCACTGCTTTATCAGCAGAGCCATTGACGGCCTCCACCTCCTGCTGAAGCAGCTTCACCTCCTTCTCTCCGTCCTGGATTCTCTGCTGGATGTTTTCTCGACTCCCCTCCAGCTCTCTCTGCCTCTCAGTCCTCTCTACTGCAGCTGACACCGTGTCGTGACCCTTATGGTCATCCATAGTGCAGATTAAACAGATACACTGCTGATCAGTGCGGCAGAACATCTTCATCACCTCGTCGTGACGAGAGCAGATGTTCTCCTGGAGCTTCTTGGAGGGCTCCACCAGCTTGTGTTTTTTTAATGGAGCTGCGTCATAATGAGGCTGGAGGTGTTTGTCACAGTAAGAGGCCACACACTGCAGACAGGACTTACAGGCTCTCAGTTTCCTCCCAGTGCAGACATCACAGGCCACATCTTCAGCTCCAGCATAGCAGAGATCAGCAGGAGCAGGTGGGGGTCCAGTCTTCTTCAGCTCCTCCACTAAAGCTGCTAACATGGTGTTCTTCAGCAGGACAGGCCTCGGTGTGAAGCTCTGCCTACACTGAGGGCAGCTGTGGATCTTCTTCTCATCCTCTCCGTCCCAGAAGCCTTTAATACACTTCATGCAGTAGCTGTGTCCACAGGTAGTCGTCACCGGATCCTTCAGTAGATCCAGACAGATGGGACAAGATATTAAGGTTTCCCGCTCCAGCTGAACTCCTTTCTGCGCCATTTCACCTCTCAGTGAGAGCGAGTGTGTGAGTTTCACTTCCTGAGAGCTGAAACTAGTGAGACAGGTTATCTGAACAGGATGTGTGTGGGCGGTGAATGTGGCCTCAGCTCTTGTACTTTACCCACATGTTGGTTACACCCCTCCTCCTCAGTGTGGATCTGAAGGGGAGGAACCAGGAAGTACAGAGTGGAGCTCTCTCTGGGTGTTTCTCAATCGCGAGTAAAGCTGCTGCAGAGCCACTATTTCAAGCATACTACGTCATCGAGTGCCGCCGAAGTACTGTTCCAATCTCCAGCATACTTGGAAATCTACCGAGACCGGCGTACTCCGTTTGGAGAAATATCGAGGCTGCACATGAGTAGACTCCGCGGTCTTAAAATCCCCACAATGCTTTGCGCACGGACCAATTTCCCCAAATCTGTGGCGGAAGATGTAAGGCGGGGCCTCTCATATGACGCACACCTGCACACTTGCTAGCCTGTTCCACTCTTTGTTTTCCGAATGGCAGGAAGTATTCTTGCCTCGCTTCTGAAGCAAGATGCTCGGCAGACATGTGCTACCAAGCAAGCGTACTCGCGATTGAGAAACACCCTGTGTCTGAGAGCAGGAAGAAGAGGGAGGGCTTATCAAACTCTGAGTCATTCCAGGAGGAGGAGCAGCGCTCAGACTCTGACCTACACAGAGCCTCGGTTACAACCTGCTCTTCATTTGAAAAGAGCTTTTAGTTGTAAAATAAGTTGGTAAACTTACAAAATCTGAAGGAGGTTAAATACGTGTTTCCTCCACTGTAAATGTATAGCCTCAATGTCCTGAGATAGCTGATTGATTTAATAGTTGAATGTACAGTAAGTCGTTTTTTACTGTAAGTAGTAGTAGTAGTAGTAGTAGTAGTAGTAGTAGTAGTAGTATGAGTAGTAGTAGTAGTAGTAGTAGTAGGAGTAGTAGTAGTAGTAGTAGTAGTAGTAGTAGTAGTAGTAGTAGTAGTAGTAGTAGTAGTAGTAGTAGTAGTAGTAGTAGTAGTATTGTGTGTGTGTGTGGGGGGGGGCTTTTATATAGAAATCCTTATCCTCTGCATTCACACTAGCTATGAACCTGAAAACTATACACGTCCTCTTTAATTGACACCAAAATGATGATTTGTGGTTGAAACCTTCTTTTAAATCTTTCCTGTTTACACCTTGTCCATTTAGAGCTTTGTATGTGAGGAGAAGCTCCTTCAAATCAATTCTAAAAGTGACAGGAAGCCAGTGTAGAGTAGCTAAAACAGGACTAATGTGTTCCCTCCTTTTGGTATTCCTTAGTAGTCTAGCTGCAGAGTTTTGAATGAGCTGGAGTCTTTTCATCGTGTTCTTGGGGAGACCAGTGAATAGTGCATTGCAGTAGTCTAGTCGGCTAGATATAAAAGCATGAATTAGCTTCTCTGCATCATTTTGATTTATGAATGGTCGTACCTTCGCTATGTTTCTGAGATGAAAGAAAGCTATTTTGGTCACTTTGTTTAAATGGGCGTTGAAGTTCAAATCTGAGTCCAGGATGACACCGAGACTTGTCACCTCCGGTTTAATCCAAGTGGTTAAGCTTCCTAGATTATTTGTTAGCATCTCCCTTAGAGTCCATCGAGGTGAGTTCCTCCGAGGAGACGTCCCCCGCTGTGTCCCCTTCCCAGGATCCCCCCCACAGGACCCCATCACAGAGACACCCCTACCTAACGTGATCCAGGAGACTGAACCTCCTTCCTCACTCCCTTCCTCACCTCCTCCCCTCCTCCCCTCCTCTCCTCTCAGAGGACCCTCAGACCTCCACAGACCCCCCGCCCCCCTCTCCTCCCTGAAGACCCAGCTAACATAGCTCTGTTTGTGGACGTTTCTCCGAGCGCTGACCTCCTGAACGTCCTTCCACATGTGGACGCCTCCCCCTCCCCCCCCTCCAGAGTTTCCTCACCCTTTCTCCACGGCAGCCCCCACCCTAAAGATCCCTCTAAGCACCGCTCTGACTGGGGTCCCTGTTTGCGTCACGTTCCAGTTCTACACCCCCGAACCAGAACCAGAACCCAGAGGAGACAGCAAGTGATCCAAAGAGACTAAGTGAAGTGTTTTGGCCGTGCTGCTCTCTGACAGAGGGTCTGTGAGGGTCTGAACGTAATCTGATTTTAAATAAAATACATCATTGCGGTCTGGTTATTATGTACTTTATGACTCTATCATCTTTATTTTCCATTTCATTGTATTTTTGAATGATTTTTTAAATTGTTTTTAATCTATTTTATTTTCACATTTGTATCAATTGCTTGTCAAACCCTTTGAAGTGTATCAGAGGAGCTCTAAAAGGCTATATCATTGTTTTAAATGTGATGATTGGTCATAATGTTATCGTTATTTTGACTTTACTTCCTTTATTCTACCTATTTCTATCATTAAGATTTAATCTTTTTTTTTAATCATCATTTTTAATTCACTGTATTTTCACTTAAATGTTGTTTATTATGACTTTCATTAGTTTTATTTTCAACATTTTACCACTTTGTAACATCCTCGTGTTTGTCAATTGGTCGTCAAACACAGATTAATAACGTTTTTTTGTTATATCATCAGTTTTATTTTCTATTTCCCAATAATCGTCGTTGATCATTATCCAATCCAATCCACTTTATTTCTATAGCACATTTAAAAACAACAGAGTTGACCAAAGTGCTGTACATCAACAACTGTATAAAAACATAGCATAAATACATGAAGAACAGACAGGACATGAAACAAATGTAAAACACGAGACAATGAAACCAGATCAGAAGTCACAGACTGAGAAACTCTCCTACATGACGTACAAACAGTACAAAACAGAAGTAAGATAAAAACCCAAATGTAAAAGCTCAAGTGTCACCTGGTCTGTAAATGCCAGGGAAAAGAAGTGGGTTTTTAAACGAGATTTAAAAACAGGCAGAGTTGGAGCAAGTCTAACCTGGAGGGGCAATTCGTTCCATACTTTTGGAGCTGCAACAGCAAAGGCTCTGTCTCCTCGCTGCTTCAACCTTGATTTAGGGACGACCAGAAGGAGTCTGTCAGCAGACCTCAGTGACCGTGTGGGTGTGTATGGTTTCAAAAGATCTGCCAGGTACGGTGGGGCTAAACCGTTTAGGGCTTTGTATGCAAACAATAACATTTTAAACTGTATTCTAAAACTGACTGGTAGCCAATGTAAAGAGGCGAGTACAGGCGTAATATGTTCACGCCTGCCCAGTGGCGGTTCTAGAACATTTTACATGGGGTGGCAAAGGGGGGGCAAGAGGTCATGCCAGGGTGGCATGGGAGGGCGGACAGCACGTGGTATTTTATACATAACCTATTTATTGTTAATTCATTCCCTAACACAAGTGTTCTTAATGCACAAGAGAAACAAGGTGTTCAGACGAACAATCAGGTGCCCTTTGAGTCCCCCAAGTTTACTTCAACAATTTTAAATGAAAGGAAACTACAAAATGTATTTTAAAGCAATTAATTAATGGAACAGGTTGTTTTGCATTACAATGTAAAACTAAATATATATATATTTTTTGTTTTTAAAAAATGGGTTGTCTTAGTAGTAGACAACAGACATATTTGCATGTCCTCACTAAGCATTATTACATATTAATTTAATATTAAACAAATCAAAATGGCCAATTATCCCAAAATGTTGCTGCTAATATAATCATATGCTTGTCAACTTTAACTGATCAAAAAGAAATTCTGAATAAATACTTGAATTATCTATGAAATTGCAATATTGACACACGTCCCTCAGTTTGTTTCAACCCCGTCACGCCATACCATTTACCCTCCTATTAAAATAATGGATCAGTCCATGTGTGATCTGCATTGAGGGAATTACATCACAAAAGTCTTCTGAAGAAAAGATGGCAAAGAAAGGCAAGTGTCAGTTTCTTCTCTTACCTATATTTCAGTTTTTGTATTGTCAGATTAAGATTGACAAGCTCAACATTTCAACTCTGTTGTATGAATTAATAAAAGTAAATAATTGTTTATTACAAAATAAACAATAGTTTTGCAAAATATTACAATTGTGTAATGTCCTTGACTTCCATGTGGTGCCATATCTTAGCTAGACAAGGTCTCATGGCTACTTTTTGTCAAAAACTTCAACCCTGTCACATTTTTTAAAGGAAATTCCTAGTAATTATTTATACTTTGTGCCTGAGGTGGGAAAATGTAACTAGTCCACTACCAGATGTTATGACCAAACATTTTGGTTTCATTTTTCAAAGATGTAAAGACCCAAAAGGCACCCGATTCAGAGAATACTCAGAATTCTGCTTACTACTGTAGTACAGTTCAAGTACTTAGTTATAATTAAGTACACAAATGACATCACCCATCTCTTAAGAGAGCAAAAGGTGACCTGTGCAGCAACACATTTCAATACATATGTGTCAATACTAAGAGCTGCTAGATTGTGCTGCTGTAATGGAATATGTAAGGAGAATAAGAACATACCATGTGGTCCAGCTGGAGTCTCATCTGCCTCCTGATCCCTGCCTCTGTCCCTCTTTCTGACACTTCATCTTTATTCCTCACATACATTTCTTCTTCTTCACTAATGTCTTCATCTCCTCCTCTTCCTCCTGCTCTGACCCTCCTGGTCTCTTCATCTCCTCCTCTTCCTCCTGCTCTGACCCTCCTGGTCTCTTCAGTGTACTCTCTTTTCCTCTTTCTGTTCGTCCTCATCACTTCTCAGATATGTCTTTGTGTTGTTGTTGACTCACTCCAGCTACTCTGGCCTGCAAGAGTCTACTTGTGAAAAGCACTGGTACAAATGCGTGTATAACTTTACACGTTAGGGCCATGTAGCTAATAAGTAGCATATTGTCGTGATCACTAATTAACGGGGTTACATAATTCAATCCAGGAACTACAGGTTGGGGGTATTGTTTCTGCATGGACATATATGTTGACGGTACCTCCGGGGTACCTACTGTGTGTGTGTCCCTTTCACTTTCTCTTGCCTTCTCGGGCTGCGACCCGACAGCATGTGCATTTCTGCTGCTCAATAAAGCCAGATTTGTACCTTCATTGCACCGCCTCCGACTCCCTTCTCTCGGCACTACAATATCATAAATATAACATCAGAAAGTATTTATCAAACGCACACAGGCAGCTGTGTTTAGACCCAGTTTGACGGTAAAGGATGTATCCTGGTTTCATTGATCTGGCCTCATTGCTGTGATGTGTAGTTTACGTGAATTTAATAGTACCGCATAGTTTAGCAAATCAAAGTGATCGATCTCCCAGCTAGCGCTGTCTGTGAAGTATTTTGTAACGTGACGCCCCAAACAGCGACCGTCTGTTAAACGCTATCGATTCAAACGGCAGCGTTTTATTAATATTTTGTTTCAAGCTCCCTTAGTAAAAACAAAACTAGTGGAAGGGAAAATGCTCCCAGGGGAAGCTGATCCACCTTCAGGTGCTGGGACAGCTCGCTCCCTCTCTGCAGCGGTGTGAGCATACTTGCCAACCCTCCCGATTTTCGCGGGAGACTCCCGATTTCATTGCCCTCTCCCGGTTTCCTCCCGGGGTCATATTTCTCCCACCTTTCTCCCGATTTCTGACTAAATCAGATTTACTCAGGACTGTTTCCACTCGGACTTTAATACAGCTACACCATTGTTTGGTTTCCATGGTAGCGCGTCTCTTTAGACGCAACTGAAAGTCTGAGAGGGTGAGGAAGATAGTCACAGCAAACAGAACCAGAATCGACAATTCAACCCTCTGCTCACTCCTTTCCTTTCCTTTCCACATATGCTCCATCAAGGATGGTGCTACAGGCCGCAAGGCAGTGCACTTACAACTACAATAAGCATGTTAATGCTTGTTTCGCTGCTTGAGAAGCTTGTGGACATAGTGTAGGTTTGTTTCTACAAGTACAGTTTTAGGGAAACAAAAGTTAGGGGGGCAGCTGGGGGGGCAAGGCTCTACAGTGGGGGGGCAGCTGCCCCCCCTTGCCCCCCCGTAGATCCACCCCTGGCAGTGGCGGTTCTAGAACATTTTACATGGGGTGGCAAAGGGGGGGCAAGAGGTCATGCCAGGGTGGCATGGGAGGGCGGACAGTACGTCGTATTTTATACTGTATATATAACCTTGTAGTGATCACTGATTAACATAATTCACCATGGTACTGTGGGTTGGGGGTATTGTTTCCGCTCGGACATATATGTTGTTGACTGTACTTATTGTGTGCCCTCCTTTCTTCTTTCTCTTCTCTTCCCGTTCCATGCACCGCCTCCGACTCCCTTCTCTCGGCACTACAACCTATTTATTGTTAAATCATGCCCTAACACAAGTGTTCTTAATGCGCAAGAGAAACAAGGTGTTCAGACCAACAAACTAAAATATAGTATAAAACAGCAGAAAATACTCATGATACCCTAGAATTCTGCTTACTGTAAGTAGCCTACAGTAAAAGTACTTAGTTATAATGAAGTACACAAATGACATCACCCATCTCTTCAGAGAGCTAAAGGTGACCTGTGCAGCAACACATTTCAATACATATGTGTCAATACTAAGAACTGCTAGATTGTGCTGCTGTGATGGAATATGTATGGAGAATAAAAACATACCATGTGGTCCAGCTGGAGTCTCATCTGCCTCCTGATCCCTGCCTCTGTCCCTCTTTCTGACACTTCATCTTTATTCCTCACATACATTTCTTCTTCTTCACTAATGTCTTCATCTCCTCCTCTTCCTCCTGCTCTACGGTTTTGATAAGAATACATATTTATTGCCAGGAATACACAAATGAATGTAATGGAGTTTTGGCGATTAGGCCCCGTTGTACAGGAGTATCATTCGGGAGGGGAGATGAATACAACCGATGAAACCCCCCCCCCGGGGTCTAGACCCTGGTGGTGGTGAATGGATAGTTGGGGTCGGTCTGAAGGGGAGGGGCTTAGCTTGACGCTGGTGGTGGTGAATGGATAGTTGGGTTCGGTCTGAAGGGGAGGGGCTTAGCTTGACCCTGGTGGTGGTGAACGGATAGTTGGGTTCGGTCTGAAGGGGAGGGGCTTAGCTTGACCCTGGTGGTGGTGAACGGATAGTTGGGGTCGGTCTGAAGGGGAGGGGCTTAGCTTGACCCTGGATTCAGAGGGACAGGAGGTGAAAAGGGGTGGAGGAGGGTTGCGTCGAGTCACCTGAAATGACAGCTGTCAGAGGGGGGAGCAGATTTAAAAGGGTTAGCGGAGCGCTATGATAGGCTCTTGAGAATAGAGCGAAGTGATTGGTTAAGCTGGGGAGTGACGCCCCCGATCACTTATTGAGAGGAGAGAGAGAGTAGTAACATGTAAATAGTAAATGAATGAGTAAAGACGGTCTTCCTGGTTGAACTTGCGCTGAGCTTCATTTAGTCTCAGATCACTTCCACATGTTCTCCATCAGCTTCGTATGGCACCTTGGACATAACACAAGAAGAACATCCTGTTTTTGTTTTTGAAAGACAAACCTTTATTAATGATCCAAACATTTCATTTGATCACACATCCCATCAGTAAAGTCTGTTCAATGATTTCATGATCAGTTTCACTTTATCCACACCATACATGTGTTTCATCTCAGCTATTTCAAACAGAGTCATACATGATTTCCTTATTGATTATTATCATGATAAGTTATGTTCTATAAAACATCAGAGTACCCACTTTCTATTTGGACAACAACAACAACAACAATTAGTCTGCAAAAAAATAACATTTTATTTCCCAAGCAAAGACTCTAAGCTATTTACAGGAGAATAATGAATGATTGACTTATTGATTATGATCATGACAGTAAGTAATATCATTTTAAATAAACATTTTATGATGAAATAAGTGTTATAACCATCTGGGAACTCATTTGTTTGTTAATTTGGGCAACAATAACATTTAATCTGTCAAAATAATACATGTGATTATAAATGCCTCTATTGTTTTAGAAAGTGGGCAGAATAAAATGTGTACAATAAAAGAAGCTCTGCTGCTTTCTCTCTGAAGACTCGTGCATTACAAGAGAAACAACAACATGAATCAAAAGAAATATCCAACACATATTTAGAGCAAAGTTTACATATCAGTTCAGGTGAACAAGGATCCTCCTGAGCAGTGACAGCCTCCATGGCTACACAGACACAGGAAGGAGCCGGAAGAAAGTCCAACCTTTAAAGAACAACTCATGAGGAGATGTTGAAGCACATCCCATCATGTTTGATTGACAGCTGATCTCTGCACAGTGAAGACATGAACAATCAGCTCTGATGGACACGGTGAGTTTAAGAAGTAGAAGAGTTCCTCCAATGACTTCAGGCTATTTGAGTTTACAAAACTCAGCAGTGTCTCCATAATTATAATAAGGCCGAACTCCAGCATGTAGCGGCTGAGTGAATGTGGTCTGCACTCTGTGGAGGAGAGTCATGGTTTCAGAGACGCTGTAGAAGGACAGAACACCTGCTCTGTGATCCAGGTACACTCCTACTCTGGAGGACTGAGGACCTGAGACGGGAGTGCTGATACTGTTGTAATGAAATGAATAACTGTTTTGGTTACAAAATAAGGACCAAGATTTGTCATTGTATCCAAATCGACTTTCATCCCCTGCTTTGCTGATATTCTTGTATGCGACTGCTACACTAATTCCTGTCCCTCTCCACTCCACCTCCCAGTAACAACGTCCAGTCAGACTCTCTCTACTCAGGACCTGAGAACGTGTAGTGAATTTGTCTGTGTGACTAGAATAAGACTGTGGTTGTTCCATGAGTGTTGCTTTTCTGCTCCCCTCAGATAATAACAGATGTGTGTTTGCTGTGTTTGGATCCAGAGTGATCTCCTGTGAATATTGTAAGAACCCAGCTCTGGTGGTGGGCTCTGCTGCTGACAGTAAAACCTCCACCTCAGTCGGTGAGACGTTTGTCCATTCGTCTCTCAGGACGTCCTGTAGTTTGTCTCTGACTGCTGACAGGGCCGCCGTCACGTCCTCAAAGTAGCTCAGAGGACGGATGTTGATGCTGGAGGAGTGTGTAGGTTCACTGAGGGCTGACAGTGAGGGGTAGCTGTGCAGAAACTGGTTGTGATCCTCTGTGTGAGACAGCAGCTTCAGCTCAGCGTCTCTCCTCTTCAGCTCAGAGATCTCCTGCTCCAGCTTCTCCTGAAGCTCTTTGACTCGACTCACTTCACTCTTCTGCTGGGATCTGAGCTGCTGCTTCACATCAGAGCTTCTTTTCTCCATGAGACGGATCAGCTCAGTGAACATCTTCTCACTGTCCTCCACTGCTTTATCAGCAGAGCCATTGACGGCCTCCACCTCCTGCTGAAGCTGCTTCACCTCCTTCTCTCCGTCCTGGATTCTCTGCTGGATGTTTAGTCGACTCCCCTCCAGCTCTCTCTGCCTCTCAGTCCTCTCTGCTGCAGCTGACACCGTGTCGTGGTCTTTGTGTTCGTCCACAGAGCAGAGATAACAGATACACTGCTGATCAGTGCGGCAGAACATCTTCATCACCTCGTCGTGACGAGAGCAGATGTTCTCCTGGAGCTTCTTGGAGGGCTCCACCAGCTTGTGTTTTTTTAATGGAGCTGCGTCATAATGAGGCTGGAGGTGTTTGTCACAGTAAGAGGCCACACACTGCAGACAGGACTTACTGGCTCTCAGTTTCCTCTCAGTGCAGACATCACAGGCCACATCTTCAGCTCCAGCATAGCAGAGATCAGCAGGAGCAGGTGGGGGTCCAGTCTTCTTCAGCTCCTCCACTAAAGCTGCTAACATGGTGTTCTTCAGCAGGACAGGCCTCGGTGTGAAGCTCTGCCTACACTGAGGGCAGCTGTGGATCTTCTTCTCATCCTCTCCGTCCCAGAAGCCTTTAATACACTTCATGCAGTAGCTGTGTCCACAGGAAGTAGTCACCGGATCCTTCAGTAGATCCAGACAGATGGGACAAGATATTAAGGTTTCCCGCTCCAGCTGAACTCCTTTCTGCGCCATTTCCCCTCTCAGTAGCAGCGAGTGTGTGAGTTTCACTTCCTGAGAGCTGAAACTAGTGAGACAGGTTATCTGAACAGGATGTGTGTGGGCGGTGAATGTGGCCTATCAGCTCTTGTTCTTTACCCACATGTTGGTTACACCCCTCCTCTTCAGTGTGGATCTGAAGGGGAGGAACCAGGACACACAGAGTGGAGCTGGCTGTGTCTGAGAGCAGGAAGAAGAGGGAGGGCTTATCAAACTCTGAGTCGTTCAGGAGGAGGAGCAGCACTCAGACTCTGACCTACACAGAGCCTCGGTTACAACCTGCTCTTCATTTGAAAAGAGCTTTTAGTTGTAAAATAAGTTGGTAAACTTACAAAATCTGAAGGAGGTTAAATACTTGTTTCCTCCACTGTAAATGTATAGCCTCAATGTCCTGAGATAGCTGATTGATTTAATAGTTGGATGTACAGTAAGTCGTTTTTTACTGTAAGTAGTAGTAGTAGTAGTAGTAGTAGTAGTAGTAGTAGTAGTAGTAGTAGTAGTAGTAGTAATAGTAATAGTAGTAGTAGTAGTAGTAGTAGTAGTAGTAGTAGTAGTAGTAGTAGTAGTAGTATTGTGTGTGTGGGGGAGGGGCTTTTATATAGAAATCCTTATCCTCTGCATTCACACTAGCTATGAACCTGAAAACTATACACGTCCTCTTTAATTGACACCAAAATGATGATTTGTGGTTGAAACCTTCTTTTAAATCTTTTTTTTTTACACCTTGTCCATTTAGAGCTTTGTATGTGAGGAGAAGCTCCTTCAAATCAATTCTAAAAGTGACAGGAAGCCAGTGTAGAGTAGCTAAGACAGGACTAATGTGTTCCCTAGTATTCCTTAGTAGTCTAGCTGCAGAGTTTTGAATGAGCTGGAGTCTTTTCATCGTGTTCTTGGGGAGACCAGTGAATAGTGCATTGCAGTAGTCTAGTCGGCTAGATATAAAAGCATGAATCAGCTTCTCTGCATCATTTTGATTTATGAATGGTCGTACCTTCGCTATGTTTCTGAGATGAAAGAAAGCTATTTTGGTCACTTTGTTTAAATGGGCGTTGAAGTTCAAACCTGAGTCCAGGATGACACCGAGACTTGTCACCTCCGGTTTAATCCAAGTGGTTAAACTTCCTAGATTATTTGTTAGCATCTCCCTTAGAGTCCATTGAGGTGAGTTCCTCCGAGGAGACGTCCCCCGCTGTGTCCCCTTCCCAGGATCCCCCCCACAGGACCCCATCACAGAGACACCCCTACCTAACGTGATCCAGGAGACTGAACCTCCTTCCTCACTCCCTTCCTCCCCTCCTCATCTCCTTCCCTCCTCTCCTCTCAGAGGACCCTCAGACCTCCACAGACCCCCCCCCCCCTCTCCTCCCTGAAGACCCAGCAAACATAGCTCTGTTTGTGGACGTTTCTCCGAGCGCTGACCTCCTGAACGTCCTTCCACATGTGGACGCTTCCCCCTCCCCCCCTCCAGAGTTTCCTCACCCTTTCTCCACGGCAGCCCCCACCCTAAAGATCCCTCTAAGCACCGCTCTGACCGGGGTCCCTGTTTGCGTCACGTTCCAGTTCTACACCCCCGAACCAGAACCAGAACCCAGAGGAGACAGCAAGTGATCCAAAGAGACTAAGTGAAGTGTTTTGGCCGTGCTGCTTTCTGACAGAGGGTCTGTGAGGGTCTGAACGTAATCTGATTTTAAATAAAATACATCATTGCGGTCTGGTTATTATGTACTTTATGACTCTATCATCATTATTTTCCATTTCATTGTATTTTTGAATGATTTTTTAAATAGTTTTTAATCTATTTTATTTTCACATTTGTATCAATTGCTTGTCAAACCCTTTGAAGTGTATCAGAGGAGCTCTAAAAGGCTATATCATTGTTTTAAATGTGATAATTGGTCATAATGTTATCGTTATTTTTACTTTACTTCCTTTATTCTACCTATTTCTATCATTAAGATTTAATCATAATTTTAATCATAATTTTTAATTCACTGTATTTTCACTGAAATGTTGTTTATTAGGACTTTCATTAGTTTTATTTTCAACAGTTTACCACTTTGTAACATCCTCGTGTTTGTCAATTGGTCGTCAAACACAGATTAATAAAGTTTTTTGTTATATCATCAGTTTTATTTTCTATTTCCCAATAATTGTCGTTGATCATTATCCAATCCAATCCACTTTATTTCTATAGCACATTTAAAAACAACAGAGTTGACCAAAGTGCTGTACATCAACAACTGTATAAAAACATAGCATAAATACATGAAGAACAGACAGGACATGAAACAAATGTAAAACACGAGACAATGAAACCAGATCAGAAGCCACAGACTGATAACTCTCCTACATGACGTACAAACAGTACAAAACACAAGTAAGATAAAAACCCAAATGTAAAAGCACAAGTGTCACCTGGTCTGTAAATGCCAGGGAAAAGAAGTGGGTTTTTAAACGAGATTTAAAAACAGGCAGAGTTGGAGCAAGTCTAACCTGGAGGGGCAATTCGTTCCATACTTTTGGAGCTGCAACAGCAAAGGCTCTGTCTCCTCGCTGCTTCAACCTTGATTTAGGGACGACCAGAAGGAGTCTGTCAGCAGACCTCAGTGACCGTGTGGGTGTGTATGGTTTTAAAAGATCTGCCAGGTACGGTGGGGCTAAACCGTTTAGGGCTTTGTATGCAAACAATAACATTTTAAACTGTATTCTAAAACTGACTGGTAGCCAATGTAAAGAGGCGAGTACAGGCGTAATATGTTCACGCCTGCCCAGTGGCGGTTCGAGAACATTTTACATGGGGTGGCAAAGGGGGGGCAAGAGGTCATGCCAGGGTCGCATGGGAGGGCGGACAGCACGTGGTATTTTATACATAACCTATTTATTGTTAATTCATGCCCTAACACAAGTGTTCTTAATGCACAAGAGAAACAAGGTGTTCAGACGAACAATCAGGTGCCCTTTGAGTCCCCCAAGCTTACTTCAACAATTTTAAATGAAAGGAAACTACAAAATGTATTTTAAAGCAATGAATTAATAGAACAGGTTGTTTTGCATTACAATGTAAAACTAAATATATATTTTGTTTTAAAAAAATGGGTTGTCTTAGTAGTACACAGACATATTTGCATGTCCTCACTAAGCATTATTACATATTAATTTAATATTAAACAAATCAAAATGGCCAATTATCCCAAAATGTTGCTGCTAATATAATCATATGCTTGTCAACTTTAACTGATCAAAAAGAAATTCTGAATAAATACTTGAATTATCTATGAAATTGCAATATTGACACACGTCCCTCAGTTTGTTTCAACCCCGTCACGCCATACCATTTACCCTCCTATTAAAATAATGGATCAGTCCATGTGTGATCTGCATTGAGGGAATTACATCACAAAAGTCTTCTGAAGAAAAGATGGCAAAGAAAGGCAAGTGTCAGTTTCTTCTCTTACCTATATTTCAGTTTTTGTATTGTCAGAGTAAGATTGACAAGCTCAACATTTCAACTCTGTTGTATGAATTAATAAAAGTAAATAATTGTTTATTACAAAATAAACAATAGTTTTGCAAAAAATTACAATTTTGTAATGTCCTTGACTTCCATGTGGTGCCATATCTTAGCTAGACAAGGTCTCATGGCTACTTTTTGTCAAAAACTTCAACCCTGTTACATTTTTTCAAGGAAATTCCTAGTAATTATTTATACTTTGTGCCTGAGGTGAGAAAATGTAACTAGTCCACTACCAGATGTTATGACCAAACATTTTGGTTTCATTTTTCAAAGATGTAAAGACCCAAAAGGCACCCGATTCAGAGAATACTCAGAATTCTGCTTATTACTGTAGTACAGTCAAAGTACTTAGTTATAATTAAGTACACAAATGACATCACCCATCTCTTCAGAGAGCTAAATGGGACCTGTGCAGCAACACATTTCAATACATATTTGTCAATACTAAGAGCTGCTAGATTGTGCTGCTGTGATGGAATATGTAAGGAGAATAAAAACATACCATGTGGTCCAGCTGGAGTCTCATCTGCCTCCTGATCCCTGCCTCTGTCCCTCTTTCTGACACTTCATCTTTATTCCTCACATACATGTCTTCTTCTTCACTAATGTCTTCATCTCCTCCTCTTCCTCCTGCTCTGACCCTCCTGGTCTCTTCATCTCCTCCTCTTCCTCCTGCTCTGACCCTCCTGGTCTCTTCATCTCCTCCTCTTCCTCCTGCTCTGACCCTCCTGGTCTCTTCAGTGTACTCTCTTTTCCTTTTCTGTTCGTCCTGATCACTTCTCAGATATGTCTTTGTGTTGTTGTGGACTCACTCCAGCTACTCTGGCCTGCAAGAGTCTACTTGTGAAAAGCACTGGTACAAATGCGTGTATAACTTTACACGTTAGGGCCATGTAGCTAATAAGTAGCATATCATAAATATAACATCAGAAAGTATTTATCAAACGCACACAGGCAGCTGTGTTTAGACCCAGTTTGACGGTAAAGGATGTATCCTGGTTTAATTGATCTGGCCTCATTGCTGTGATGTGTAATTTACGTGGATTTAATAGTACCGCATAGTTTAGCAAATAAAAGCGATCTCCCAGCTCGCGCTGTCTGTGAAGTATTTTGTAACGTGACGCCCCAAAAAGCGACCGTCTGTTAAACGCTATCGATTCAAACGGCAGCGTTTTATTAATAGTTTTGTTTCAAGCTCCCTTAGTAAAAACAAAACTAGTGGAAGGGGAAATGCTCCCAGGGGAGGCTGATCCACCTTCAGGTGCTGGGACAGCTCGCTCCCTCTCTGCAGCGGTGTGAGCCGCGGTCTGTGTGAACGCCGCTCCGCAGTTTAATGCAGGGCCGTAGCTACGTTTTTAACGGGCCTAAAATGATATTTAAAATGATTCACTTTTAATTAATGTACTGCTTGTTTCGCTGCTTGAGAAGCTTGTGGACATAGTGTAGGTTTGTTTCTACAAGTACAGTTTTAGGGAAACAAAAGTTAGGCGGGCAGCTGGGGGGGCAATGCTCTACAGTGGGGGGGCAGCTGCCCCCCCCCCCCTTGCCCCCCCGTAGATCCGCCCCTGCAGCGCTGTCATCTGCCGGTGCGTTAAGACCACCTCAGTGTCGGATTTTGGAAACTTGATTTTGAGTTGTCTAATGGCAGTTAGGGTATAAGGGACAAACTAGGGGACTTAACTTCCTCTTGATACCGTCGGTTATTTACAAAAAAACACCTAAATATACTTGTTATTGTGCTTCTGTCTTTCTGTGTCTTTTCATCTGTAAACTCCCTCAACGGGATCGCTCGCTCTCTTTTCTTGATCGCCCTCTCACAGGAGACCACTTCACTGCCCGCTTCATTGTAGGATTTCTGCAATGTCTCTACTTTAGTTTGACCATCTCTGTTATTAAGTTATGGAATACTATATAAAGAAGTAATTGGATACCTTACCGTTACTGCGCTCATAAAGAATGATAAGAATAAGAATAATGCGTATTGAACTGGTTTCATTAATTAGTGAGTTTATTTAAAGGGCCCATGTCATGGCCATTTCCACTGATCATAATTACATTGTTGAGGTATACTAAAATAGATTTATACTGTGCAATTTTCCAAACTCACATTGGTTTCGCATACAGCATCTCTGTCAAGCATGTGTATTCAGCAGTATTCACTTTCTCCACTAAACGACTCGTTGGAGCTCTTGCCCCCCCCTCCCTGTGAGCCTAGTGTGCTCCGATTGGTCAGCTCGGCCACTCGTTCTGATTAGTCAACCACCAGAGAGGCTGCGCCCATGTCAGTGCTTTTCCCGGCTGCTCTCAGCGTAACATCAGTCTTATCATGGCGTCGGTACAGCGGTATATTTTATATACATATATATTTTTAACTGTTGTTATAGAAGAGTGTGACGGCCCCAGGGCCTTTGTCTTACGGTGGAGCTGAAGAAGCTAATCAGCACGATCACGGACACCTCCGGACACTACGGCCCCAGTCTCTCTCCAAAGCGGCTGCAGGAAGACTAACTCTGCGATCCTCTCAACCACCTATCTTTGCATTTACCAAAATAAATGTGCCGTGGTTTTGTAAACTCGTGTATGTCTCCTTGTCTTTCCGTTGTGGCCTACGAGCTACTCTCATAACAAAGAGTAAGTTATTTTTACCCGTTATAAACTACTACTGTTTGATGAGAAATCAAATCATGGTTTGCTATATATGAATTCAGGGAAGAAAGGATAGGCCTACTAAGTATTTCCATTAAACTTTATTTTTAGAAATGTACAAAATGAACATAAATATACATATATACACGGTATATCATCCATTCCTCCTCCTCTTGCCTGCGCACAGCCGGTGCGGTGCGGTGCCTTTTAGCACGAGGCCTCAGTAGTAGTAGAATCCCTTCCCCGTCATGGATTGTCCGCCAGGATCTGGCTGGACGAAATCAAATGCAAATCACAAAATATTAGAGAAACTTAGTTGTTTTAGATTCGTTAGTAGTAGTTGTGTAATGAACAGCTTGCCTGCTAATATGCTAACCTAGCTTTGTTTACCTTGGTAGCTAACACGATATGAACGTTAGCTTGGAGGAAAGGCAACTATAATGCAGTGTAATAAAACTACTATGAACAAAAGCTAGTGGTTCATATTAGGCTAGCAATAACGTGTTTATAATTGCAATCGTATACGGGTATTCTGCTACCATACAATGTAACTTTCATGAATACATTGTTTTGCGCTAGCATACAGCTAGCCTCGTTAGCTACATGCAGTATATGTACGGTCACAATGTACGGTAAACCGGAGTATACTGTATGAGTATTCCGTGTGTGTGACTGCAGACATTCTCCTGCCATGACAAACATGTAAGGCCATCTGCTGACATTGTAGTTGATATATTTAAACGCTAGCAACGTAGCATCACAAAAATGTTTTTCTGACCAAAACTAGCTCAAGCTCCGTGTGTTAGATCGCTACGCCAGCTATAATGTAATTACGTTTCGCGACTGACCGGCAAATCACCCGCAGTATACTGTCAATAGGTATTTTGTGTGTGAATGCAGACATTCTCCTGCTATGAGATACATGTATGCAAGGCCATCTGCTGATATTAGAGTTGATATATGGAAACTCTAGCAACTTAGTTAGCACAGTTAGCACTGTGTCAATGGCTTAGCAGTCCAACACAGTTTACACATTTAAACAGTCTTGTTTGATAAATACACAAATAACAATGCAAACTTACAGGTTGTATACCCAGATCTTCCCCTGCTCCAAACGGTCCAAACAAGCTGTGCATATCCGGCCTCAAACTGGGCAATGTTTTTGGAAGCTTTCGTCTGTGAAATGCCGGTTCTTCGAACCTCTGGAGGAGGAACACGCCGCTGCTGGTGTGGCCATAGCTCTTCGGGATTGGTCCATTTCGTTCCGGGTACCGCATGACATCAGGCGGTACCCGGAACTAAATGGAAGACTCAAATGGGCAGTGACGTATCTCCAACGAGGCGTTTTGGGGAGGTATTTTCTGTGTTAGAGTTTTACTCGCTACAGGGTGTACTTTGAGGGTTTTGACTCTGCACACCGTTTACATGCATAAAAACCTTCATAACACACAAGGGGACGGGTAATAACCGGAAAAGCATGACATGGGAGCTTTAAGCTAATTAGTTAGAGGCCCTATTTTATCAGTATGTCTGCACAGCAGTTACAATGGTCAAACTACATTAGAACAGAATTGTCCCCATTTTGTCTTTAATAGTTACTAACATTAGCCTAGATATTTTAATGAGATATGGACCGCAAAACAAAAAATGTCCCTGGTTTTCATTTTTAAAATCAAGTCATCGAATGCAAGTAGTCGCCTTAGCTTATTTTGTTATGAGATGTGAATTACTGTTCAATTTAGTTGATGTAATAATCGTTTGGTTTCTTTTACATTAAAAACAAGTTACAATTTTCAAAAGGTCTTATGTTTTTTTTCGGTGGGGGAGGCCCTTTTTCCAGTTTAGAGCAATAGCCCCTCCAAATGTCTGTGCACGTCCCTGTGTAAGAATACATATTTATTGCCAGGAATACACAAATGAATGTGATGGAGTTTTGGCGATTAGGCCCCGTTGTGCAGGAGTATCATTCGGGAGGGGAGAACCGATCAGATGAAACCCCCCGGGGTCTAGACACTGGTGGTGGTGAACGGATAGTTGGGTTCGGTCTGAAGGGGAGGGGCTTAGCTTGACCCTGGTGGTGGTGAACGGATAGTTGGGTTCGGTCTGAAGGGGAGGGGCTTAGCTTGACCCTGGTGGTGGTGAACGGATAGTTGGGGTCGGTCTGAAGGGGAGGGGCTTAGCTTGACCCTGGATTCAGAGGGACAGGAGGTGAAAAGGGGTGGAGGAGGGTTGCGTCGAGTCACCTGAAATGACAGCTGTCAGAGGGGAGAGCAGATTTAAAAGGGTTAGCGGAGCGCTATGATAGGCTATTGAGAATAGAGCGAAGTGATTGGTTAAGCTGGGGAGTGACGCCCCCGATCACTTATTGAGAGGAGAGAGAGAGTAGTAACATGTAAATAGTAAATTAATGAGTAAAGACGGTCTTCCTGGTTGAACTTGCGCTGAGCTTCATTTAGTCTCAGATCACTTCCACATGTTCTCCATCAGCTTCGTATGGCACCTTGGACATAACACAAGAAGAACATCCTGTTTTTGTTTTTGAAAGACAAACCTTTATTAATGATCCAAACATTTCATTTGATCACACATCCCATCAGTAAAGTCTGTTCAATGATTTCATGATCAGTTTCACTTTATCCACACCATGTGTTTCATCTCAGCTATTTCAAACAGAATCATACATGATTTCCTTATTGATTATTATCATGATAAGTTATGTTCTATAAAACATCAGAGTACCCAATTTCTATTTGGACAACAACAACAACAACAACAATTAGTCTGCAAAAAAATAACATTTTATTTCCCAAGCAAAGACTCTAAGCTATTTACAGGAGAATAATGAATGATTGTCTTATTGATTATGATCATGACAGTTAGTAATATCATTTTAAATAAACATGTTATGATGAAATAAGTGTTATAACCATCTGGGAACTCATTTGTTTGTTAATTTGATCAACAATAACATTTAATCTGTCAAAATAACACATGTGATTATAAATGCCTCTATTGTTTTAGAAAGTGGGCAGAATAATATGTGTACAATAAAAGAAGCTCTGCTGCTTTCTCTCTGAAGACTTGTGCATTACAAGAGAAACAACAACATGAATCAAAAAGAAATATCCAACACATATTTAGAGCAAAGTTTACATATCAGTTCAGGTGAACAAGGATCCTCCTGAGCAGTGACAGCCTCCATGGCTACACAGACCCAGGAAGGAGCCGGAAGAAAGTCCAACATCTACAGAACAACTCATGAGGAGATGTTGAAGCACATCCCATCATGTTTGATTGACAGCTGATCTCTGCGCAGTGAAGACATGAACAATCAGCTCTGATGGACACACGGTGAGTTTAAGAAGTAGAAGAGTTCCTCCAATGACTTCAGGCTATTTGAGTTTACACAACTCAGCAGTGTCTCCATAATAATAAGGCTGAACTCCAGCATGTAGCGGCTGAGTGAATGTGGTCTGCACTCTGTGGAGGAGAGTCATGGTTTCAGAGATGCTGTAGAAGGACAGAATACCTGTTGTGTGATCCAGGTACACTCCTACTCTGGAGGACTGAGGACCTGAGACGGGAGTGTTGATACTGTTGTAACGAAATGAATATCTGTTTTGGTCACAATCTAAGGACCAAGATTTGTCATTGAGTCCAAATAAACTTCCCCCCCCTGCTGCTCTGCTGATACTCTTGTATGCGACTGCTACATAAACTCCTAACCCTCTCCACTCCACCTCCCAGTAACAACGTCCAGTCAGACTCTCTCTACTCAGGACCTGAAGACAATAAGTGAATCTGTCTGGGTGACTAGAATAAGACTGTTGTTGTTTCATGCGTGTTGCTTTTCTGCTCCCCTCAGATAATAACAGATGTGTGTGTGCTGTGTTTGGATCCAGAGTGATCTCCTGTGAATATTGTAAGAACCCAGCTCTGGTGGTGGGCTCTGCTGCTGACAGTAAAACCTCCACCTCAGTCGGTGAGACGTTTGTCCATTCCTCTCTCAGGACGTCCTGTAGTTTGTCTCTGACTGCTGACAGGGCCGCCGTCACGTCCTCAAAGTAGCTCAGAGGACGGATGTTGATGCTGGAGGAGTGTGTAGGTTCACTGAGGGCTGACAGTGAGGGGTAGCTGTGCAGAAACTGGTTGTGATCCTCTGTGTGAGACAGCAGCTTCAGCTCAGCGTCTCTCCTCTTCAGCTCAGAGATCTCCTGCTCCAGCTTCTCCTGAAGCTCTTTGACTCGACTCACTTCTCTCTTCTGCTGGGATCTGAGCTGCTGCTTCACATCAGAGCTTCTTTTCTCCATGAGACGGATCAGCTCAGTGAACGTCTTCTCACTGTCCTCCACTGCTTTATCAGCAGAGCCATTGACGGCCTCCACCTCCTGCTGAAGCAGCTTCACCTCCTTCTCTCTGTCCTGGATTCTCTGCTGGATGTTTAGTCGACTCCCCTCCAGCTCTCTCTGCCTCTCAGTCCTCTCTGCTGCAGCTGACACCGTGTCGTGGCCTTTGTGTTCGTCCACAGAGCAGAGATAACAGATACACTGCTGATCAGTGCGGCAGAAGATCTTCATCACCTCGTCGTGACGAGAGCAGATGTTCTCCTGGAGCTTCTTGGAGGGCTCCACCAGCTTGTGTTTTTTAAAGACAGGTGATTCATAATGAGGCTGGAGGTGTTGGTCACAGTAAGAGGCCACACACTGCAGACAGGACTTACAGGCTCTCAGTTTCCTCCCAGTGCAGACATCACAGGCCACATCTTCAGCTCCAGCATAGCAGAGATCAGCAGGAGCAGGTGGGGGTCCAGTCTTCTTCAGCTCCTCCACTAAAGCTGCTAACATGGTGTTCTTCAGCAGGACAGGCCTCGGTGTGAAGCTCTGCCTACACTGAGGGCAGCTGTGGATCTTCTTCTCATCCTCTCCGTCCCAGAAGCCTTTAATACACTTCATGCAGTAGCTGTGTCCACAGGTAGTAGTCACCGGATCCTTCAGTAGATCCAGACAGATGGGACAAGATATTAAGGTTTCCCGCTCCAGCTGAACTCCTTTCTGCGCCATTTCCCCTCTCAGTAGCAGCGAGTGTGTGAGTTTCACTTCCTGAGAGCTGAAACTAGTGTGACAGCTGATCTGAATAGTATGTGTGTGGGCGTTGAATGTGGCCTATCAGCTCTTGTTCTTTACCCACATGTTGGTTACACCCCTCCTCCTAAGTGTGGATCTGAAGGGGAGGAACCAGGAAACACAGAGTGGAGCTGGCTGTGTCTGAGGCCCAATCCCAAACCACGCCCTACACCCTACCCCTACACACTACCCCTCCGTTTGCGCGTTCGCGCGGAGGGTCCGCCACATTAAGTGCTGTTCCAAACCAACGAGTGTGGAGAGGTGTGGAGGGGGAGTGGGCTATCAAGCCCTCAAACAGCGAGTCTGCATCGGTGCTGACTTGAGACTGGTCTCTACCTGACCGGAGTCACGCTGTGTGTGTCCGTCAGGAAACACGCTGTTTACAAGTAGTTCCAGCAAACATCCACTGATAAATTGCGATGTTAACAACCTCATGATAACCTCATATTTTTTTAACTTAGGATCGTACCTGTGTTTAGTCTAGAAAAAGGTAAATGTGTGCATTTTATTATAAAGTTGTGTATATTTACAGACTGTTGCAAAAACTAAGAAGCTTATAAACATCAGGTTTAAAACTAAAAGAGCTTTACAAAAAAGTAACACAATGAAAGATGTTTGGAGTTTTATTTGAGTTATTAATTTTAATTTGTTGTCAAAGAGATGCTGATTTGAAACCGTTGTTACATACAGTTACGGCATTTCCTGTTTCTGCCGGAGAGAGGGGAGTTTGTCCCAAAGCTTGCCGCTGTATTTACTCCCTCCATCTGACAGGAGGGAGCCTTGTTG
This sequence comes from Trematomus bernacchii, assembly GCF_902827165.1. Classification (NCBI taxonomy): domain Eukaryota; kingdom Metazoa; phylum Chordata; class Actinopteri; order Perciformes; family Nototheniidae; genus Trematomus; species Trematomus bernacchii. Next base: position 684,358 of record NW_022988050.1, on the reverse strand, counting down.
AGCTGCGAGTGTGGCTACAGACGGAGTTCACTCCGCCACAGAGGGGTAGGGTCGAGGGAGTGGTTTGGGATTGGGCCTGAGAGCAGGAAGAAGAGGGAGGGCTTATCAAACTCTGAGTCATTCCAGGAGGAGGAGCAGCGCAATTATACAGAGAGGAATACATGAACCATGGTGTAAAAAAGCTATAAAGTGCATATGAGTAGTAGTAGTAATTGACAGAGTATTGCCCCTAATACTGTAACAGCCTGGTCTATTCAACATGCTAACAATGTGCTCCTTTACATGAATGCATCAGTTATAATGAACAGTATCTGCCTTTAATATAGGCTTTTCAAACAGAAGAATAATGTCACATTGATTTGTGAGCATACTGAAATCAAGTATAACCGCTTTGAAGGAGTGTTAGCAATAAAGTATATGTGACTCATTTGGTTAAAAAATCCTTTATTCGTACATAGCTACAGCAAAGGGGACATGTGCATATACGCTGATAAGTAAAAGCATGAATTGCATGTGTTTAAATTCAGTTTTAGAGGCATTTTCAATCGGAAAATCAATAAGACCTTGTAATATTTTAGCATCAGCACCACATTTTAAGTTAACAGATGTGGTTGGGACCTTGTTTGAATGCATCGATGTAATGATATCAGTGTCAAACCTACAAAATGGAAATACACCACAAAAAGCAGTTTGTATTATTCACCTTTATGTGGATCATTGTTACATTAATATACAACAATAGGTATTTGTTTGTGCATTGAAAAATGTTTTGTGAATAGAGGCATTTATGTGTTAATACTAATAATAATACTCTTTATTTGTATAGCATCTTTCATACAATAAGTGCAGTTCAATTTGCTTCAATTTGCTTCACATGAAAATTGATATCACACAGAATACAGTTACCAGTAAAAGACATAAAAAAACACACTAAAAATAGCATATCGATATATAAAAAACATGGATAATGCAAATTCAACGCACAATCAGATGACAGGTTAAAATACATAGCAAAGCATTGAGAAAGTGCAGCAGAGAGCAGTTTGCTTCCTAAAAGGCTAAACGTTTTTTTTTTAAAGACTTCCACCGAGCTTAACTCAGAATTACATTTCCTTCAGTGTTCATTAATTCATTTAGGAACAGATCTGACCCCATGATCTGGCACCGCGATCTGTTTTAATGACAGTATTATGTTTTTTTCTGGTGGATTATTCCTGTAATGCACCGACAGGAACAGCGCGTACACAACAAAGCCTGCCAGCTGGGCTTTGTTAAAACTCACTGTTGTGTCAGCCCACATTTCTCTGCCATGAGAGGGGGGGGACCAGAATAGGCTGAGCTCAGGAACGACAGCACAGTCACACACACACACACACACACACACACACACACACACACACACACACACACACACACACACACACACACACACACACACACACACACACACACACACACACACACACACACACACACACACACACACACACACACACACACACACACACACACACACACACACACTAATAATCACAGAGGTTTTTGTTACACAGTTGTATGGACACCATCATTTTGAGACTGCAGGCTTGATTTTAGCCACTCTGATGTTTACATGTGTCACTCATCCGCTGTGATGTCCAGATGTGGAGCCCGATAATATAAAACTACACCCTTGAGTGGGACTAATATACTGATTCATCTGAACAATACAGCAATATTTTCTCAGTGCGTCCTACTAAAGTTAGTTATCCTTGAAGAGACAGTTTAATCGTTGTGCATGTGTGCGTGTGTTAACTTGGAATCTGTCAGGGAAACTAATTTCTTTTAATATCCTGCTTTTGAATAAATGAGGGGTGAAGGGCTGTTGCATACATTGTGAAAAAGTGTCTTAATTAAAACTCATATTGCAGTGACTCTTCCATAACTAATGAATTTCATTAATCCTGTCAACAAGTGAAGGATAGAGGAGCCTAATATGGAAAGTCCTTTAAAGCAGAACATAGTTATTATAAAATCTGTCACCTGAACTCCGTCAAACCTTAGAAAGAAGAAAACCGACTATAAGCCTTTGTGTTCAACACTGGTGAGGGACTACCACTTGTACAAGTACCTCAAATGTATACGTAAGTACAGTACTTGAGTAAATGTACTACCAGATTCTAAAACTTAGAAATAAAAAAACCCAGTGAACAGCTTCCCAAAAATATACTCGGATGTAAATACAAATGTATGAGGGGCCGTACAGGCCGTAATTCATACTGGTCCTCTCACACACATACACTCTCCTTTTACATTCATATACTCAGACGCTCTTCCGTTTACTTGTTTAATAAAGAAAAACAAATGGTCCGAAGATACATGGATTCATCTCCCTCCATCATGTTGATTTGAATAGAGAGGCGAAGTCCCGCCCATCTACTTCCGACCCATGGGACCTTATTTCGGAAAAAGTATGTATTGAAGTCAATGGGGAGAGAAAGATTATCTTTAGATCACGAATTACACATATGATGTTTGTCAATCTTAAAAAATAATTTCCACGTCAAAAAAGTCACAGTTTGTCGTAAAACTGTTGAAATATAAGACTATGAAAAATACGCAACTAGAAAGACTACAAATCCCAGAATCCCGGTCCCGCATGCTGGCTCTTAGGAACCGACTAACTCCCCTTGTGTGTATGTACAGCTCTCAACATGCCCAGACTTGGAGTGATTTTCACCTCTTTTAATACTTTCCGCCTCATTCTGAAAGAAAGAGGTGAAATGTGCCAACGTGACGGCCGTCTTGGTGTGTAGTGTGAGACGGGAGATGTAGTTCATTGAGCAGTTTCACACAAAAAAAAGAGTTACTTTTTCACCGCATTTTAATTTTTTTAACTTGCAAAATTATCTTTTAAATTGACAAACATTGTAATTTGTGGCACAATTCAAACGGGATCAAAAGATAATCTTTCTCGCCCCATTGACTTCAATACATACTTTTACCGAAATAAGGTCCCATGGAGGTCCCCCGGAAAGGGAGGGACTTCGCCTCTCTATCAGAAGTTCTGAACATGAGCCCGCCCCGCTCGAACTTCTGAGCCAATCACAGCGCGATAATGACCTGCCTTCCGTTTCAACTATACTCCTTCCGTTTCAACTATACTTTATCTCACACATACATTCTTCTCTTGCATACATATATTGTCTTCAGACATGCATATATTATTTATAATATTAAATGTAAACATTGAATGAATGTGCACGAGAGAAAATGTCTAAATGTGTGAGTGAAAAATGTATAAATATGTGAGTGACAATGTATGAATGTATGCATTGAAATATGATAATATGAGAGCAAAATGTATGAATGTGTGAGTGTAAATATGAGAGTGAAAATGTATGAAGGCAAAAGGAGAAAGTATGAGTGTAAGAGTGAAAATATATGTATGTAAAAGGAGAAAGTATGAGTGTAAGAGGGAAAATATATGTATGTAAAAGGAGAATGTGTGAGTGTGAGAGGACCAGTATGAATTACGGCCTGTACGGCCCCTCATACAAATGTGTATTTGACATTTATGACTTAAATTAGACCTGACAGCCATGTTTTATATGATATCCAGTTGACTTTGAAATAGATTCATTAGCTAATTAACAACATTCTGTTTCTTTGTCTTCAAGGGCACATTTAATCTTTCTAACAGCAAAAAACCTTGCAGAAATAAGTGCATTTAGACAGAGAAATACATCCTGCAGGATTAAAGTGATGCACCGTCATGAACGAGCCTATAGAGAGCAGTGGAGCGCTGCGTTCTGCAAACACTCAGCGACCTCTGAAGTAATCCATGTGTGTGAGACTGTGTCCATTCAGCTTCTCCTGCAGCTTCATGTCAGGATGAAACATGAAGCTGGCGGTTTGGATGGAGTTGTAACAAGACACCATTACGACTGACCAAACAGAGAGCAGCCACATCATTGATTCTGCCATTATTTGAGTTTTATGGTACATGAAATTGAATCAAATGATGCATGAATGTGCTCGGAGGATCCAGGACGTCATGTGAAGGATTGCGTTTTCTGCGAGATGAACAAAAGGTTTGGCAGCTGAAGTGCATCCGGACATCACGGATGGTGTGGTGTTATTGTAAATGATTGGAGAACAGCTTGAACATGATGGCAGGCTGCAGGATAAAATAAGATATTTAACACTGACTGCAGTGTAGGAGGAATAAAGAGGAATGGAGAGAGAAGAGAAAACAGCTGAAGGCCCGACTCATCCAGCCTCATTAAGAGGAGAGTGGAGCAGTGTGTTGTAAATGGAGGGCCAAACTCAACGCCTCCGGAGGTTAACACACACACACACACACACACACACACACACACACACACACACACACACACACACACACACACACACACACGAAAATATGCACATTTGCTTTGTATCTTGAGTTGGAAATAAGGTCAATGCCTGAAACGCCTCCATTGGACTCCTTTGTTTACTTCCTGAACATAATGACATCACTATGTAACACTCACGCTCTTACTGGCTTGCGCGCAAACACATTGACCGTGATAGGCTAAGGGGAGGGACATCTCTAAGCTGTTGACCAATCACAACAGAGCCGGCCAGCTAACCAATCAGAGCAGACTGGGCTCTGGTTTCAGACAGAGGGTGAAAAGTGGTGCTGCAGCACAGACAGTATGAGAACAATAAAGAGCTTTTTGAACATTAAAGCATGGAGACATGTCACAGTGGAGACACTACATACTGATATACACCTGAACATCAGCAGGAGAGGACTCTTTAAAGTAGAGACACTACATACTGATATACACCTGAACATCAGCAGGAGAGGACTCTTTAAAGTAGAGACACTACATACTGATATACACCTGAACATCAGCAGGAGAGGACTCTTTAAAGTAGAGACACTACATACTGATATACACCTGAACATCAGCAGGAGAGGACTCTTTAAAGTAGAGACACTACATACTGATATACACCTGAACATCAGCAGGAGAGGACTCTTTAAAGTAGAGACACTACATACTGATATACACCTGAACATCAGCAGGAGAGGACTCTTTAAAGTAGAGACACTACATACTGATATACACCTGAACATCAGCAGGAGAGGACTCTTTAAAGTAGAGACACTACATACTGATATACACCTGAACATCAGCAGGAGAGGACTCTTTAAAGTAGAGACACGACATACTGATATACACCTGAACATCAGCAGGAGAGGACTCTTTAAAGTAGAGACACTACATACTGATATACACCTGAACATCAGCAGGAGAGGACTCTTTAAAGTAGAGACACTACTGATATGCACCTGAACATCAGCAGGAGAGGACTCTTTAAAGTAGAGACACTACATACTGATATACACCTGAACATCAGCAGGAGAGGACTCTTTAAAGTAGAGACACTACATACTGATATACACCTGAACATCAGCAGGAGAGGACTCTTTAAAGTAGAGACACTACATACTGATATACACCTGAACATCAGCAGGAGAGGACTCTTTAAAGTAGAGACACTACATACTGATATACACCTGAACATCAGCAGGAGAGGACTCTTTAAAGTAGAGACACTACATACTGATATACACCTGAACATCAGCAGGAGAGGACTCTTTAAAGTAGAGACACTACATACTGATATACACCTGAACATCAGCAGGAGAGGACTCTTTAAAGTAGAGACACTACATACTGATATACACCTGAACATCAGCAGGAGAGGACTCTTTAAAGTAGAGACACTACATACTGATATACACCTGAAAATGACAATAAGATTTCTCCTGTAATAAAAAACAGCAGCAAAAATAAATATCTTCAGCCTCGATATAAGATAAATTAAGTAAAGGTTCAAGGTAAAAGCTTTTAGAAATGTTTCCAAAGGACTGTGAAAAAGAATAACCTCCTTTCAAACACTCATGGACTATTTTTGACTAACATCACAAAAACAGATCACTCATCCAAAATGTAATTAAAGTGCACGAGGCCAAAGACTCCTAGACTGCACTTCAGATTTAAAAATGACACAGGGACAAAATCTAGATAAACAAGACGTACTGAGAGCCTTTTAGAGTCAATAGCCATCAGAAATGTGCAGCTGGGTTTCAGAGAACATAAATAAATGGCACAGAAGATGGCCGCTGGCTGCAGGCTCTTCATGTAGAGCATTTCAGGCTGTCATGAAGCTTGTTTCTCCAACACCTCAGTGGACTGAAGATTACAATGCTTGGGAAATGGCAGAGTGGTGCCTGCATGTTCGCAAATTGGGATTATTACAGAACACCCTCAGCGCTCTGAAATATAGATGAGAGAGCAGCATTTTGGCACTCAGAGCTGGGTCAAGAAGCACCAGTCAAGCAGCCCCTGTACTGCTCATCCATAACAACACACAGAAGTCAGTTCTTTGTTTACCAAATGTTGGGAGCTGATTAACAAAAGCAAAGAGACCTTTTTGTTTTTCCAGGGCTGCAATTTGCATATATTATCAATGACAAAACAAGGGAATAAACATGTGAGCAGAGCAGAAGAAAAACCCACTTACGGCCGAACGCAGCGTGCAAAAGAAGCAGAAGAAAATGAGGAAAATTCGATTTAAGCAAATATATGACTTTTATAAGAGGCTTGAACAAGGAGCGCTGCCTGTCACATCCACTTTAGCAAATCGCGGTGACAACAGATGCCAATCGAATGTGGCATTTGTGAGGAAAGATGAGGAAAATAGGGAGAGGAAAAGACAATAAAAGGAAGTGAAGACACACAGATAAACACATTTGTCTTGCCTGAATTGCGCAATGGCTGGCTTTGTCAATGAGCATATTAGATGAATAATTCAAGGCGGCTGGCGGGGTGGAGGTTTTAGAGGGTGGTGCTGGGAGGTGACAGGGGAGACATGTTGCAGACTGGAGTGGATGTCAGTGACGCATTAGAGGGAATGGCTGTTTGTGACAATGTTTGGTGGGAATATGAGAAACAGATGAAGAGTGTGAAAGAAGAGAAACACTGCAGAGGGACTCACATGCAGAGTTTTCTGGATCGATTAGCATATCTCTCTCATTCCCTCTCAAGCTGTCTGTTTGATGTTGCGGACACACATTCCCTCGCTCTATAAACCAATAAAAACCTAAATCCTGAACAGGATCTGAGGCCTGTTATCGACCGACGGACCTCCAAACTACAGCTCTGCACTTCCTGGACCAGAGATAGATAGAGAGGCGAGGCAGAACAAGAGGAAAACCAAAGGAGAGAAGCTGAGATCAAGGCGGCTCAAAGGATGATTTGATCTCTACCAGTGATGTCCTGTATAGAGGCGAACCTCAAATCTCTCCATCGTGTGGAGAAGAAGGGGTGTGAGGTTGAGAGAGAGTGCTTGTGTTGAATTTAAAAACTCAGTATAGGTGTTTTCACATTATCTTGTCATTGAGGGAATTGAAGGCTATTGAACTTCTTGCATAAAACTCTCATCCACCTGTTGAAAGCAGCATCATTTAAATTCATTAGTGATCACTTTTTGTCATGGTTATTAATACAGGTACAGACATTATGGGATCCATGAGCTATGAGATCATTACATTTAATAATTTTAAAAGCATATGCACCTGAATAAATGTAATAACGTCAACGCAATAGATCCCAATAGCTATTTTTTCCTGGATGACACCTGAATTTGAAAAACACAGGTGTAACTAATTAAATTAATCATTACTTTAACAGTATGTGGTTTGCTAACAGATGTGAGTAGAAGGAAGCCAATGTTATTAGTCACACCTGTGCATTTCCTGCAGTGACATCAAAACGTCTGCCATGAAAAAGGTTGAGGTTCTCATTAGAAGAAGGAGTCTGGTGATTTCACACAATTCCCAGAATAGCTGAACCAAGGTCTAATCAGCCAGAACAACGTAAAAGAAAAAGACCTGAGTGGGTTTGTAATTCCCAGGTTTTTTTGTTAGTTGGAATCTATATTTACACATAAGGTATAATCAACAGTGAGAGCCATAACGAGTCCGTTACAGGGACCGGCAAAACAATGAGTTGAAAGCAATATTTTTATCTTCCATTCATGACCATGTAATTACCTTTGAGGTTCAGCAGGTTGGCTAATTAGCATAGGTGCATAGGGCTGCAGGTTATGGCTGTTGTGAATTCAGGTCAGCTAAGCTAATAAGCTAACGGTGGAAATGTCAGCTACGTAGCTTTTTCTATGTGATTATCAAGACTGAAGTGAAGGTCTTTGTTGTTGGAGTCCCAAAGGTAATGAGAAATTGTGTTAAAGGTCGAATAGAAAACATCTTAAGAAACACACGGCTCATTTTGACCTCATAAAGCTCAGGGGTGCAAAAAGTGAAGTGAAGCTGGGAAAGTGTTATGTAGTGAAGGTTTAGCTAACGTGTTTGTGAAGCATCCTTAAGAGTCTGATTGCAAATGTTCCCTATGCTACAAGTTTTGACATTTTTAGTTAGCTCTGCATTTCTTAATGTACATACAGGTACTGCTAACTGAGGTCTAATTAGCCATAACAACGGAAAATATCTGTGTGGGTGTTTAATTCCTTGTTTGTTTGTTTCTAGATATGTATTTAAATATATAGCAGTCAACAGTTACAGGGACTGGCAAAACAATGAGTGGAAAGCAATATTTGTATCTTTCATTCATGACCTTGTAATTACCTTGGATGCTCAGCAGGTTGGCTAATTAGCATAAGTGCATTGGGCTGCAGTTCATGGCTGTTTTGAATTCAGGTCAGCAAAGCTAAGCTAACAGTGGAAATGTCAGCTACGTAGCTTTTTATGTGATTATCAAGACTCAAGCGAAGGTCTTTGTTGTCGGAGTCCCAAAGGAGATGAGAGATTGTGTCAAAGTTCAAATAGAAAAGATCTTAAGAATGGTTTGCTCTTATTTTTGACCTATCAAAAGCTCAGGAGTGCGAGAAAAGAGCAGCTTGATACGTGATGCAAAGTAGATGAAGCCGAGAGCTAAAGGCAGTGTTAGCATGTAGCGAAGGTTTAGCTAACATGGTTACGAAGCATTAAAACCATGACAGATCAAAACACACAAGACACCTCTCCTTATTAAAGCCAGACATCTGTCAAGCTAGTTGCCAATTTCTCCACATGCTACCAGTTTTTACATTTTGAACTAGCTCTGCATTTGTGTAGGGAGGCTACTGCTAACCAAGTTGTTTTTAAGATATACATTTAAATAAAAGGCAGTCAACAGTAAGAGCCATCAAATCAATTCGTTGAAAGCTGGTTGTAAGTGATATTATGATCTTTCATTCACCATGTAATTACCTTGGAGGTTCAGCAGGTTGCTAATTAACACAAGTGCATAGGGCTGCAGTTTATGGCTCATTTGAATTCAGGTCAGCTAAGCTAACTAGCTAACGGTGGAAATGTCAGCTTTGTACTGTTTTATTACTTTGTTGTTACAGTCCCTAAGGAGATGAGAGATTGTGTCAAAGTTCAAATGGTTGACATCTTAATCTTCTGCTCTCATTTTGACCTATCAAAGCTCAGGAGTGTGAAAAGAAGGGCAGCTGGGAAAGCGATGCAATTTCTGAATGAAGCAGAGAGTTAGCGCTAGCATACGGTAAAGGTTTAGCTAACGTGTTTTCTAGCATTTCCATTAATTCAGATCCACACACACAAAGAAGTACACACCTCTCCGTATAACACCCAGATCTCTGTCAAGCGTTTGATACATTAAGTCAAAGGCAAAGGAGGATTTCAAACATTAGCATTCCTCCATAATTCCTCCTAATCCAAACACTAACATAACAGTAGGAAATTCAATCTAATTGAGGAGGGGATGAAAGCCAAGGATATCCTGTGTGGGAAAAAGACATCTGGATTAATTATTAATTATTGTTACTGTGTGTTTGGTTGTACAGCTGCTTGTAAGTGTGTGTTAAAATGAGCCTGTGTAGCGGTGTGTGTGCTTGGACGTGTGTTTGTGCGCTTGACAGTACGTGAAAGGGTAAGTGTTACTGTATTATATCTCGTATGTGGAGCCGCGGCGCCACCTCATCAGCGAATGTTCACCGACATAAGAAGCATGTGTGATTGGATTTTCCTGTTTTAATCACTCCGCCTCTATTTTTACTTATGTGTTGAAGCCTGTCTAATTACAAAGTCGGATTCAATTTGAATGTCAACATGTTAAAGGCATGCAATCACGGCCATAAAACACACAGAGGAAAATCTGTAGGCATCATTTAAAATAATTTAACCACAGTGTCTGTGTACGTTTATGAGGGCTTGTGAGGACCATGTTCATGTGATGCATATCAACATGTGCTTCTGAAGGACATATAAAAGAAACTTGGAAGAGTAAAACAATTGGTTTGTTGGGGAAAATAACTCAAAATGTTTAACAGCAATAAAATTGAAGTGATATCTTCTGCTTACAAGATTTACTTTAAAATGTGAAATAAGCAATGACAAGTTAAATTAACACTGCATATAAAGTTATCTAATACGAATAGTACATAACTCCTATGAATAGTCATTTAATCTGCACTACGGTAGGTGCTGGTATTTTCATGTTGATCCGTGCTTTGACCTGTTTTAATTATTGTCATTTTTTCTTTATTATGTGTGTTTCCAGGGGCAGCAGATGGAAACAAGCTAATAGCTAAATCTGGCTTAATCATTTATTCTCTTATGATAATAACGTTTGAACCTTTTCTACTAATAACAAGATTTACCAACATTACAATTAGCCTTGATTGGTGGACTAGCTAATGAGAAATGGTTGAGAAAAAGGCCTCAGATAGATTCTTCCAGATCAAAACTAAGAGCACATGCTTGGCATTATTATTTAAATATTTTATGTATAAGAACATGGGAATGTCCTTTCGTCCATGTTCCTGTTGACTGATGTTTCCTCCACTATAGGGGAAGAGTATGATTAAGATTCATAATGTGCATTAAGCCTGGGCTCTTCATCTTTTCATCCTTCGCAGAGGAACTAAAGAATATTAATATTGAGGATGATAGCTGCGTTGCCTCGGCCCGGAGGCGCTTTCATCGATGCGCAGCACGTCGGCTCCCGTCACTTCAGAGCGTTGTTAGACTGCATCTCTGGTGCTAATGTTCCCAGTTTACTGCTTGGTGAAATGGCTCCATTAGTGTCGAAACTCAAAGTAATGACATGCAGATGGGCCGTCGGGCTTATAGAAAACTAAGAGTAGTGACAAGGGAGAGTTGACTGACAGGCGGGAAGGTAACATGTAAACCTGCTTTCATACTGTTTGTGTGTGTTTGTTTTATGAAGTGATGAAAACGTAGCATATTTGTCATCATCATATGTACAGGTGTGTCTGTGCAGCTTTAGCACATGAGTTTCTCAGAGTGTGTTTGCTTTACCATAATTATGTCAGGTTGTTAATATGTGAGTGTTTCCTGGGGAAATTTGGAGATACAATAAAGCAGTATATTTATTTAAACACAAGTAGCTAATTTAAAATGTAAAAAAATACAAAATAAAATATTAAAATAAACAAAAGAAGTAAAAATGTGCAATAAAAAGTTTAGATAAAAGGTTTTCTTGAGGTTTATAGTTCATGTGTTCACCACTTACTGTTGTATTCATGTTTTTTTAAATAATTATTCGTGGTTGTTTATGAGAGGCTTTGTGTGTCTTTCCCTGTGTTGTTTTTATTGCTACTATAGAAGAACCAATTGTACCTCAGGGACAAATGAAGCTCAGCGTAAGTTCAACCAGGAAGACCGTCTTTACTCATTCATTTACTATTCCCATGTAACTACTCTCTCTCCTCTCAATAAGTGATCGGGGGCGTCACTCCCCAGCTTAACCAATCACTTCGCTCTATTCCCAAGAGCCTATCATAGCGCTCTGCCAAACCTTTTAAGTCTGCTCTCCCCTCTGACAGCTGTCATTTCAGGTGACTCTATGCAACCCTCCTCCACCCCTTTTTCACCTCCCGTCCCTCCTGAATCCAGGGTCAAGCTAAGCCCCTCCCCTTCAGACCGAACCCAACTATATCCATTCACCACCACCAGTGTCTAGACCCCAGGGGGGTTTCATCGGATCGGTTCTCCCCTCCCGAATGATACTTCCTGCACAACGGGGCCTAATCGCCAAAATCACCATTACATTAATTTGTGTATCTCTGCAATAAATATGTATTCTTATCAAAACCGTCTCTCCTGATTGAAATAAAGGTCTTGAAATTGGACAAAAAATGGACGAAGAGAACATCTCCAGTTTGTCATACTCGGCCTTGTAGAACTTTACAAAAATATCTTCAAAAATGTCTTTAAATCTGTCATCAAATGCGTTAAGAATAGCTTTTCTTGTGCTTTACATCCAGACGGCTACTTCAGTCAAATAACACACCGATGGTTTCTGTATCCAGGCTTGTAACAATGGACCATTAGCACTTCCCGCTACATGTTATCGAAAATAAACTTCTCAAAGCTTTCTTTGTTCATGTTAATTTAAACACTTTTATGTGTGAAGACACTGACATCTTAACCATAGCTTCTCAGCAGGCGGCCTTCATGGCAACTGAGCTAACTTTAACATATAACTGCGGTGTTGTGATCACAGGAATCGCAGGAGACCGCGTCAAGTTTACACTTCAGATGGACGCAAATTACGCAGAACTGTTACAGACTGGGGTAATATTGGCTTCACAGAGCCAGACATATCTATGGTGTATGATGCACGACAAACTTTGATCAAGAGGTGTTACATTCTGGCATTTAATCCCGCAATTATTATTATGTTTCTCAATATCGGGAGTCATCCAGCAGTTCATACTCATGCAATGGAGGCACATAATGTCCCTGCAGCTTCCTCACAAACATAGCTTTCCTCCTCTCACACATGTAGTAAAACACACGCACGCACAGTTAGTGGGCACAGGTGCAGCTTGTAGCCCTGATGACCAACTCCTGTCTCTCTCCTCCTCTCAGACACTACACCCTCATCCCGTGTTCAGGTAAATAAACAGCAATTTTTCAGTCAGCAGGTGGCTGGTTGTTGGGGAGGACGTCCAAAACAAACTGTGGAAACAACAATCCTCCATGTTCACTTTAAGAGAGTGGGAGTCCAGTTGGTGGTGGTGTGAAGAACAGTATTGTGGGTAAATGTCACAGGCAGCCTTCTGTTCCAGATCTGACTAAGTGAACCAAAAAAACCCAAACAAAATCCACGGGTGTGTGCACCTCTTCGTCTGTCTAACGACGCGCAGAGAGGATCGCTGTCAATGTCCTCTTTTTAGTGCTCAGACGCAGAAAGTTGATGCAACTATTTAAAGCTTTTTTTAAATTGATTCATGGACAAAACATGAACAGATTTTTCAGAGGAATTACTGTGTCTTCTTGCCAAAAGTTAAGTTGCGGTAGAGCAGAAGATATCTCTATGTTGTTGGTGCCACGATTGAGTATTGAAAGGGCCCACAGCTACAAAATGTACCTCAAACAGACACTTACCAACCAGTAGGTGACTTTAAATTACCGTAGGACTACAAAAATACTATATTAAGACTACAAAAAGACCAGAACAACCACAAAGAGATCAGAACAGCTATAAAGAGACTCAGAACAGCTATGAAATGTGACAAAAACTGGTCATTTAACCAACCTTTAAGAGAGGCAAAACAGCTAGAAAATGGCCTCAAAGACACTCATGACCACTATGAATGGGACCTCTAAACAACACAAAATGACTACAAACTATGACATTTTGTTTTATATCGCTCAATTTAATCAAACGCTGACGCCATGGATGTTTACACCAGAGATCTGCACTCTAGTTATAGTGCATTTTTCTAATTGTTAAGATATTTAAATTACATACAGACCAACCATATGACATTGCCACACTCTTTGAGCACTATACAAATCCCATGTATTATTATAGAGCCATGGCTAAAAGGTCACCCTATAATCCTCATGTCTCCTCAATAACTTGAACCAGAAAGCAATCGAAAGACGCCATGTTGAAGGACGTCGCAATACCTTAAATCCTCATAGAGGAGTCAAGGTCCGAGGAAAGAGAAATTAGGAGAAGAAGCAATGAAGCACGATGAAGAGACACAAGTGAGGACAACGAGGACGCTTTCCTGAAAGGTCAGCATTTGGCCACGGAAAATCCCCTTTAAATGTCAATCATAATGTTTCCTCTTGGGTCTAATTCTGACATTTTAGTTAGTAATTCTTTGCTGGAATTCAAATGAGACTCATATTAAGCTTTCAGTTCTAGCACGAAGAGAATTATGATTTTAATTTCCTCATCACACCCCCTGCCTCCACCTCTCAATTATTATCCAGTGATCTCACTAAGATATGTGCATGTACTTTCCTGTCCTCCATGATTAAAATCTCTCACATGTTGGGTCTCCATGCTCTCGTTTCAGAGCACTACTTTTTATTTTGTATTTTATTATATATGTTGCATTGTTGGAGGAGCTCAGGTCAGAAGAATGTCATTGCCATTTCTACACTGTAGCTTTGTGCATATGATAATAAAACCTTTGAATCTTTGAATATGGGAGATTTCTCAGAAAACAGAAAAACACAGGTGAAATGTCATCATACAAACCGTGACTATTTCTGAATGATCTCTTCCAAGACAGTGATCAAACATATCAATATTTATGTGAAAATACAACTTATTTACAGCCATTATGCAACAGGTGAGATACATGTGCGACCAGTCATCCCTACGTGGGATTTGCGCTTATTTTTGACCCCGCTGAATGCTAGCATCATCAAACCATGCTGCTTTTTGGCGATGGAGGATCCCAGTGTGTCCGGCTGGCTTCGGGCCCAGAGGGGGGGGGGGTATGAGAGGGCGGGGGGGAGGTATGAGAGGGCGGGGGGGATGGATGGCCTGTCGCGGCTCTCTGTGCCCAGATGGCTCTCTGTGTCAGCGGGAGAGCGGCCAGGAGGGGGAGGCGCCCTGACGTCAGGCCATGATTGGATACGCCAACTTTCATTTGCTTCCCCCAAACACCTGTGGACCGTGGAGAAATGAAGGGGTGGTGGTGGTGGAGTCTGGCTGTGTGTGTGTGTGTGTGTGTGTGTGTGTGTGTGTGTGTGTGTGTGTGTGTGTGTGTGTGTGTGTGTGTGTGTGTGTGTGTGTGTGTGTGTGTGTGTGTGTGTGTGTGTGTGTGTGTGTGTGTGATCGATATCCTTCAGAGAGACAATTTAAGGTTAATTGCTGCAGCGTGAGCAAATTAATTGGATATAGATTGTCATTTTAGATGAGATCTGTAGCCTTGCAAACAAGACTTGACAAGGCATCTCACCACATCGTCTATTGAGTAGGTTTTCTGGAGCTTTTTCATCTTCTTCAGAAAGGGTTTGCTCAGTTGTCTTGTTCAAATATAATTTCCTGAGCATTTTAAGCTGCTATAATCATCTGTTTAATATCAAGAAAATAAGACATCAAATATGTGAAATGTGAAAAGGGCAGTTTGTAGGTACAAAGAGACAAAAAGCTGAAAGGGCTCTTGAAGAGTGCAAGCCTCCACCAAGGCCATTTCCATAAGGGAAAAATAATGCTCGTATCTGGGATTCAGATCCACTGATGATTAAATATGTTCTTCTTGATAAATGCTACAGCCCAGACTCTGACTGTTTGACTCGGACTCGAGAATTGATGACTTGACTACAACACTGCTACATCCTGATCCTACCATCATTCAATTCAACAAAATACAAAAGAAAGAATGTGTCTTCAGACCGAAAAAAGGTCTTCAGTTGCTACCAGTAAATAGCACAAACCAAGCCGGAAATCTTAAATTCTTACATTAAAGAGGACATATTTATATTTGTATTTTGGGCCTCTTATAGACAATTACAAAAGCCTTCTAAAAACGTAAGAATATATATCAAGAATTAAAGGTCGCCTGTCGCTGCATGATTTACAAAAATGTGCTTCTGTATTAAATAAATGTAATTCTGTTGTACATTTGTTCGTTTTTTGTGCACCACTAGGTTTCATTAAATTAAAGTGGACCTATCATGCTATATTTTAATAATATAGTGTAGGACCATACCTATATAAGGCATATTTATACTTTTTTTTTTTTTAAATACCAAACAGATCATGCATTTTAGCCATGCCTCATTTTGCTCAATTTGACATTTTTTAGCTCTGTTTTAGCAAGGGCAGATTCTGTGAGAACAGCACCACCTACAGGCCTGGCATATGTACTACAGCGTCTCCAGCGCTTTCGAACGGCAATGGCCGTGGCTGTCTCCTCCTGATTGGTGGAGTTGGCCCAATAGCCGTAGCGCCACCGTCCTGACAGTGTTCAAATCTGGATCAGTTTTTATCAGATCCGTTGCAGCCCCTTTTTTAGAGATTTGGGTATGGAGGAAAATAGAGAGGGTTGTGTTTTCTGACACTTGGTGAGTTCCCTGGAACACTGGGGACACATATTCATGTATAAAAGACGTACAAAAGTGCATTTTGCATGATAGGTCCCCTTTAAGCTTGAGACTACTTATCATGCACTGTAACGGCACTATCTTTCTATTTTAGTTGTCTCTTTAAACACAATTTCAATGTTTAAATAATTTCCGTTTCTTTTCTTTGTGCGTGTCTTAATGTAAAGCACTCTGAAAGGTGCGATACAAATAAACCTCGAAGTACTTTGACTGAAATCAAACCAAAGTGGCTTCAAGTCCTCGGGCGTTATCCTGGAGAAGATTTGTGTTTTTGTAAAATGACTTTACTCCAGAAATGGGAATGTGAGTCCTAACTCATGGAGCATGAAATGTAACTGTCATCACTCTGAGTTAGAGAGCTGTGATGAACCCTGGATGAGATTTGGAGAACATCATGGCTGTGTTTGCTTTAAAAAAACTGGCTGCTTCACCTACTGTACAATGTTTGGTATCTTTTCCTCAGAAACCCACGCGCACGGCTAACTGCACGGAGCCAAACATATCTGACGGCCAAATCGATGTAACCACCGTGTAATGATAACTTCTTGGATTCCATTAGGATCCGAAACACTCAGGCGAACATGAAAGAAGCCCCTGTTTCTGTCTCTCTGGTGGGAATATTCCCTCGTACCTCTCATGTTCACTCAAAAGCAGGTGACCCACAAACCCTACATGTACTTGAAGTGAGCATTTCAGTGGAAAACATCCCTTTTGTAGACTCAGTATGATGAAAGTGCTTTTATGTGGGAAGTCGTGTGTTTTTGTGACATGCGTCTGCGTCTGCATTTCTCCGTCAGAAAGCACTGAGGGAAACAACAGGATCAATAAACAGGAACTAGCTTTTATCCATCACAGAAGAATCAACTCCTGCAGGAATGGGGCTGAGAGGAAAGGCCATAATGTTGACCTCATGTTGGTCCAGAAAGCTGCCATCTTGTGAGGACTTCTTTTCATTTATTTATCTGGAGTATCAACCAATCGTACGGAAACCATGAGAGGTAAGTGAAAACATTCTTGTGATCCATTTTCTATTTCTGATTGAAAGGGTCAAAAAAATAATGTGTTTTTGCCTAAATAATTTGAAGTTTGAAAAGGAAGAAATATATAAATACAGAAATTAATTAAAAAAAAATTCAGGTTCAGTTTTCAATCTTCAGTTTATATGTACAGCCCCAATGTTTTTTGTTTTCTATGTTTTTACCAAATGAAGAACTAGGTAACTTAAAAAAAGTATCCTAGCAAAACCTTTTTTTCACCAGGCAATTTTTCACCCTTTTTCATGATGGACTTTTTTTTTAAGAACTTATTAAGATTATCCGAGTAAAATTGTTTATTTCCCCTGGTCTTTACTCATGCACTCAGAAACAGAGAAAACAAGATCAAACCTAACAAAATGTATTATTCGATTTTATTTACCCCACTTGCCTCTCTGGGCTTCCGTACTTTTGCCCTCAAACCTTCGATGTTCTTTCATAGAAAATAACAGCGACGGAAATGTTTGCATCACAATTTTCCAGAAGTCAAGTGAGAGACCTATACACTCAATTTTGGAGAAGCTTAGATTGAAATGTGTAAGCACCCTGCTGTGTGTGTGTGTGTGTGTGTGTGTGTGTGTGTGTGTGTGTGTGTGTGTGTGTGTGTGTGTGTGTGTGTGTGTGTGTGTGTGTGTGTGTGTGTGTGTGTGTGTGGTTTGTAGGTGATTTTCCATCAGTGACCTCATTTCACACTGACGGTTCTGTCTCTTTTTCGAAAAGTCAAAATGTGATGGAGGTGGAAGTGTGTGTGTGGCCTAGCATTACTATACTTGTGGGGACCTAAATCTGTTTACACAGTCACGTGTGGGGACTCGCCTCCTTTATGGGGACATAATGGAGGTCCCCATGAGGGGAATCATTAATTTTAGGGTGAAGACTTGGTTAGGTTTAGGGTTAGGGTTAGGGTTAGGCATGTGTTGGTTATGGTTAAGGTTAGGATAAGTCTCCAGGAAATGCATGTAAGTCAATGTAATGTCCCCTGAAGTGATGTATACATGGTATGTGTGTGTGTGTGTGTGTGTGTGTGTGTGTGTGTGTGTGTGTGTGTGTGTAGGTGTGTAGGTGTGTAGGTGTGTGTGTGTGTGTGTGTGTGTGTGTGTGTGTGTGTGTGTGTGTGTGTGTAGGTGTGTAGGTGTGTAGGTGTGTAGGTGTGTGTGTGTGGTTCTGTAAATGAACTACTGTCCAGTAAGCAGTCAGTTGATCACTCAGTCTTTGCCGTTACGTCCAATGGCAGTCATCTTTTGGACAGTTGAGCAAAACAAACCCCATCTGCTCACTCTCCTCTCCTCACATTTAACAAGTGAGTCTGGAAAAATATGAATTCAATATGCAATGAGTCAGCTGGACTTAGCTGAAGATGAACATGTTGATATCTTTCTGTTAGAATGCCACATCTTATCAGCAGCCTCAGGGAGTCAGTGTCTCTGATTTCTAATACATGACACATCTCCTCCAGATCTGTGTCTGTATTAACGGAAAAAAAACTTGACATGATGAAAGCATGTCAGAATCATCGTCGTACATTAAGCAATCAGACAAGAGGAGGCGTTATTGAGACGTATATATATATATATATATACACACACACACACACACACACACACACACACACACACACACACACACACACACACACACACACACACACACACACACACACACACACAGTCACATGAATACTAAAACAAACAGAAAGCCACACACACTCATGCTGGAGTTTGATAAAGGTGCTTCTGATCAAAGCTATGAATTACATGCCAAAAAAGCTTAATTGTGTACAGTCAGATATCTGAGAGGACTACTCTATTTTGTTGGGAGAAAAGTAGAAAATCTTATCAAGGGTATCTTATTTTGTATGAAGGGTTTTGTTTTGTACAATAGTTCTCCTGTCCTGAAAAAAGGTGAGAAAGAAACAACCTCTGAGCAACAGTTCAATATGAATAGAATATGAATGTCGTTTGTTAATGAAAATGAAAGGTTGCCATGAAAATGTCTGCAGATTAGAATAGAAACAGCTTCCTGCTTTAGTGTCGGGTGCAAAATGATGCCCCTAACAAGCTGGAATTAAAAGAAAATTAAAATCTATTCTTCAAATATCATTATAGAAGAAGGTAAGTGTAGGATTAGCACTAGTGCACATGTGTCAAATTTAAGGCCCGGGGGCCAATTCAGGCCCTTGGTGGATTTAATTTCGGCCCGCAGGATCATTTCTAATTACTATTACAATTATTGCACGCACACCTTCACTCAATCCTGAGGATCTCCTCAGCTCAGAGCCTGACCCCAAACATTGATGAACTTGCACCCAAGATGAGATGCCAAGTATCTGGCTTGAGCTAGCATCACAGAGCAGCACACTGAGTTGCAATGGATGTTTCCTTCTGCACTTTCTTGAGACAACAGGGCATGTTTGGTTTGTTCTTTGAGGGAAATTGTTTTTTTGAAGCTGTTGTTGGCCTGTGGAAAAATGTAATCATAAGAAATGACTCTGGAAAAGCTGCAGATAGAGCCATAAGAAATGAATGCAACTGATTATTTAATGTTTAATGTTGTTTTTATAGGCAATCATTGAAGCTTTGTTAGTTCCAGGTTTAATATGTGCAATAAATTCATTTCAGTAAGTTTTGCTATAAACATTGAACCAGTCCGGCCCTCGACTAGTACTGTACCCATTTTGGCCCACTGTGTATTTGAGTTTGACACCCCTGCACTAGCGTAACTATACATGGTCGTTGTTCAATCAAATACAATGCAAAAAAACAATTTTCTTTTACAAATAAATATTTTTTTTTACAAATAAATAAAAATAATTACAAATAAATAAAGTAAAATAAAAAATAAAAAATCTAACTGGAAAGTAAAGACACTGGAACAGAAAGCAGGTAAAATTCGCTGAGTCATGAAATGGGTGGAAGGAGCTTAACATGACAAGGCAAGATTAAATTAGGGTGTTTACCTTTCCTCTATCCAACTACTAAGTAAACCCCAGAGGCAACAACAAAAAACGACTTCAAAATATTGAGAGACTAATTTAACTTTTAAATAATAAAAAAGATAATTTAAGCTTTTCCGCGGGAAGCATAACCTTAAAAACCTCCACAGGCTCAGGATAAAGCGATCTCTTCTCTCTCTCTAAACACTTATTTAAATCCTCTTTTACTCTGCGATCCATTAGCACCCCCCCCCCCCCCCCCCACCCCATTGTTGTTTTATTTGCTTTTATAATAGTTATTGCTTTTAAAGTCTTGGTAACCATGTGAAGGGCCTTTCAGTAGCCTCTAAAGCACTATACAATTAAAAGGTTTATTATAATTATCACTGATTAATCCTTAAGTGCCTTTTACTAACCTGTCCATTGAAAAGGTAGAAAAGGTTTCCATGGTAACTTAGGTCAGACATGTTGAAACGTTATGAAACAGTCCTGAAGCTGAATTACTGAGAAATATTAATTACTGATTATATTGTAATGTTGGTAAATATAAACACCTCTCTGTAACCCTGGGGTGTAAATAAGAGGCAGAGCGACAGGTTGGGTTTAAAGTGTAATTGAATGTCGTTATTTCAAAAGGTTTCTAATCGATAGGAGTTACGACTCAATACTGTTTATAAAACACGTGCCCTGAAAAAGATTGAGGAATTCAAGATGATCCAGTTTCAAAGGTCATGTTTTTTCTCCTTTGTTTGAGTGTTTAAAAACAGGTGAAACAAATCAGGATATTGTTTCCAACTTCATTATTTTTTGGGGTGTGAAAAACAATTTTAAAAATGTTTAAAGGGGACCTATCATGCAAAATGCACTTTTTTATGTCTTTTATACATAAACATGTGTCCCCGGTGTGTCAGTGAACTCACGCAGCGTCAGAAAATAAAACCCTCTCTCTTTTCCTCCGTACCCAAATCTCTAAAAACGGGGCTACAACGGAGCTGATCCAGATTTGCGTCCGATATGACGTAATATCGGAAATGTGGACCCACGGCCCTATCAGAAACGTTGCTATCAGAAACAATGCCCGACTGTTTTGGACGTAATATGGTATTTGTTTACATTAGCATCGCTAACACTCAGAGCTAACCTGTACTGGAGAGCATGTGTGTGAAGAAGCAGGAAATAAAAAGGAACTCACCTTGTGGTATAACCGGCAAGAGAGAAAGCCTTTGAGCTCCATACTGTCTCAGAAACAATCCTTGATAATCCATGATATGGCGTTTCATCACGGCAGTATTTAGTTTAGACGGTAGCTGCCGGGTCCCGCATGAGCTCAGCCCCCTCCTTTTTTCTTTTTAAAGCTTTATACCCCAAATCAGCACTTTTGAAACAGGAAGTGAAACAGAGGGATATGAGGCATGGCTAGAATGGGTGATCTGTTTGGTATTTTGAGCAAAACACTTCATAGACATGTTTTTTATATATTTGGATATATCTGAGACCTATGCTATTGCCTAAAAATAGCATGATAGGTGACCTTTAAATATTTTTTATAAATATCTGTAAAATAAATCAAAAGTTTTTTGTTCATTTTGGTTAGAGTACTTTTCTAAATACTTTTAGAAAAAATTATTTTTCACAAAAAATGAAACAGTTGGGAAAAAAGTTTCTTTGAGTTTTTGTGTGTGTTTGTAAAACTGATAATTCAACTTTGCACTTTGAACACACAAAACATATTTTAATCGCTGCCTCTCAGGGCCTCTGTAAAGAATATTGAACACAATACAAAAAACACAGGAACACACTGCCATCATTATATAAAATCAAGATTTATTATAAAAAATACAACCAATTATGTCACAGTCATGGTGTCCTGTTCGCTCGGTCCCTGATTCACGGAGCAGAGGAGCTCCATTTTACACACAGCAAAGATAAAGAACACAGTGATGGAGTCCTGTTACTCTGAGGATATAAAAATAGATAAAGACTTCAGGTTCCTCCTCTGACAGGAAATGAAGGAAATGGACTGAGTCGACACATCGCACTCATTATACAGAACAGTCCTCCCAGAACCCCCCCCACCCCACCTCCCCCCTAACTTCCACCTCCATCACATTTTGACTTTTCGAAAAAGAGACAGAACCGTCAGTGTGAAATGAGGTCACTGATGGAAAATCACCTACAGACCACAACACACACACACACACACACACACACACACACACACACACACACACACACACACACACACACACACACACACACACACACACACACACACACACACACACACACACACACACACACACACACACACACACACACACACACACACACACACACACACACACACAGGGAATTTAGGCGAGTTGTCATAGAAACCCTTCAGCAACACAACCAATTGTGTGTATGCAGGAGCGTACAGTGTGTGTGTGTGTGAGTGTGTGTGTGTAATCCAGTAGTCATTTAGGGCTCAGAGAGAAAGTCATTTTCGTGCAGAATCGTCACTTTAAAGGTGATTCCAGGAGTGAGAGCTTCTATATCAGACTGTGAGAGAAACTCAGCGATAACTGAACATATCAAAAATTCATCATAAATGTGTCTTTGCTTTTACCCGTTTTCTATTGCAAACGTTTCTTTATCAAACATACACTGACTTCCTTAGTATTATAGCTTTAAGTAAAAAAGAATATAGTCATTTTTGTTGTAATTGATAAGGATTAAGAAAACAAATGATACAATAATCCTCTAATCAAGCTGATTACAATACAGTATATTGAGAGAGTAACTAAAGCAGACATCTTAACATCGTACCACGTTATACAGAACACATTATGTATGTGATTAGTTTGCATAGGTTAGCAGCAAAAGAAGCCAAAGTGAAATCTGCTGCGTGTGCTGGATTTATAGGATCATTTAAATACTGATATAAGATTAGACTGAAGCTAAAAAGTATCCTTCATTTCCACCTGTGTGATCTATTTGTATATACATTATGATTTCCTACGTTTCCCATGATGCCTTTCAACAAACTTTAATCATTACTGAAGTGAATTTAACCAAGTCTTCCTTACCCTTTCCTCATATTCCTCCTTTCCTCTTTGAAGGAAATCCACCTCTAGGAGTTGTTGGAGTAGATATCTTTAAAGCTACACGGACAACAGCTGACTTCTAACACAGTTTCATAACACATTCAATGTTCTTATGTGTCTCTTTTGAGTCGGCAAAGGCAGAGACGAAAACAATGATTAGAGCCACTAGAGAGAAAACATACATTCAAGTACATTTTAAGTATAATTTGAACAGCATTTGGTTGGCATCAATAGGCGCTTTCACACCGCAGTACTTTTCCCACTTTAGTTCCGATATAGTTCTGAAATGTCGCGTTCACACCAAAAATATCCGGAACTCAAATTAGTTCATGAGAACCTTTTTACCCCCTTTTCAGTCCCTGCTAGAGAGCAGGGACTTTCGTGGGAGAAAAAGGTTCCTATGTCTGATTGGCTGGGCGGATTGCAAACCACGCCCCGTAAAACTCCCAAAAAGATTTGTGAAACCACCATTTTATTATCCTCGCATTAGCATTATTAGCATTAGCATTCGCCCAGCGCACAAACGCAGAGAGACTAACTTATGGCAACACAAAATAAAACATGGGAGCGGTGGAGATGAGGAGGTGTCGGCGTTCTGGCGATTTACTCTGAAGGCTTCAGTAGAAGCTGCTGGGGGTCCCAGCAGCTTCTACTGAAGCCAGTCCCCAACTCCGGGGACTTCCGGCCGGGGACTTCGGGTGGCAGTATACGCCGTGAAGTGGTTTGCGGCCTGCCAGTAAACCCAAAGCAGAAGAAGAAGAAGTGACGTCAGTGGCTTCATTTGCGTAATCTTCCCTCAGGGATCTTATTCCGGTGTGAACGCGATCTGTACTTAGTTCATGAGAACTAAAGAGTTCTCATGAACTAAGTACTGATGAACCTTTGTGGGAAAAGTACTGCGGTGTGAAAGCGCCTAATGAATAATTGTTGGTTTTAAAATGCAAACTTTTGTAATACTTTAACCTCATCTTTCCATGTTTTTGTATGCAACAGTCAATGTATGTCCATAACAATTATGAATCAGTACTTTCTAAAGTGTTTTGGGTTAACAAATGGCAGTTAAGAGTTTAGAAAGACTAACTGGTGATTGTTGGGGATTCCTTTCCATATCTCCAGATTTAAATTGATTTGTATTATTATCTGTCAGAAAACATTATGGAAAGGACTCAAAATAAAACATGTGAAAACCTTCTTGTGTGCCTTCGAGTGCAGGGGGCTCAAAACAGCACAAGAAATACTGAGATTTTTCCCGGTTTTCCTGGTTTCCCCTTCCCCTCCTCCTCCTCCTCCTCCTCCTCCTCCTTCATCCCTGCAGCAGCTCCTGGAGGTCTCGGTCCGCCCCCCCCACGCTCAGCTGCTCCAGGCTGACGTAGCGGTGCACGATGGCCTCGTCGGTCACCAGCACCACCCGCAGGCCGTGTGCGTCGTCGCCCAGCTGGCAGCCGATCGCTGAGCTCACCACCATGTCCAGCCCGTCGTGCAGACCCCCCGCGTTACGGTGGTAATGACCCGAAAACACCGCCTTCACCCCTGGGGGAGGAACACAAGCAATCAATGGGGGAACATAGAAAGCAAAGAGGAATCAATAAAACACAGACACAGAGATGGCTGGAGGTTCAAGGTTCAAGGTTCAAGGTTCAAGTTCAAGGCTTTTATTGGTCATACGAACATAGCTACAGTGTAGTTATGACGATGAGAATCTGAGGTCACAGGCTCCTCCAACAGAGCAACACAAAACAGAAATAACAGTGCAAGTAAATACAAAAAGAAAAAAAGTGAAATAGTGGAATAGTGCAATAAGAGTCTATATGCAAGAGATTGAATATGATATATTAGATACATGATTTCTAAATAGCAGCCAGATGAATGTTTGTCAAAAGTTCAGGTGTTTAACAGTCTTACGGCCACATATGATATTGCTGTGCAGCATTACAAGAGACACATTACCTTTCTTCAAAGCAGTCTAAAGCGTAATGTCCCTTTAGTCTAAGAGAATCTCAGAGCTTACATGCTGCTCAAAACGGCGTACTACGTAGTTGACCTCCCACTGACCTCATGTTACATCTTCTGTCCCCCCAGACGTTAAATAATCCCAGGTTCCATGTGACCCTTTTCTGCTGATACCTCACATGCCAATGTAGACAACTATTGGCTACAGAAAAAGGTATGCCTCTTTTTGGAAACTAAATGAGTAACCCACTAGCTATGGCTTGAAACACATGTTTATATAAAACAGCTTTTACATTTACAATAGTTTTTTTAGTGGTCTGATCTGTGACTGGGATGTGACGAGGGATAGGCATTCTTTTCTTTAGAGAGCCAGGTCACTCACGTCTGACCCCTATATGAACGGCTACCATCGAATCGGAGATACAGGGTCCATCCTTACAGTTAATACAGAGCTGATCCCAGATCAAATGCACGCTGAAGGCTCTTTCTCTCAGTGATTGTTCTGTTCTGTTAAATGTTTTTTCATGTGTTGTGTCTTGATATTTGTTGATGTTACACATGGAGCTGCTGCGATGCAAGTCACATTTCAGACTTGATCTGACCATTGAAGTATTATCGTATCCTATCGTATATCAACAGTATGTTCTAGCTAGACAGAAGCTTTGTGATGTTATATAGTCATATAGAATCATGGGAGATAAACTCCTTCTTGAGGGAACACAGGGATTTTAGCCTCTGCAGACCATTGACATGCATTAAAGCCTAAAGAACACACTACAGCAAAGGGAAACCCCAAAGAGCATCATAGGGCCTCTTAATGTAAAACATGTGAGCACTGATTGTATTAAAACAAAGAAAATACTTTCCTCCGTGCCAACATTATTTTATGAAAACAAACAAACTTTCAAATTCATTTCAATCTAACCCAAACTAAAATTAATGCCTAAATATTTTCCTGACTCCAAACACAAACATGATGTTTTCTCCTCGTTCGAGTGCAAATTGGACCGAAATTACACCAACTTGCCAAAGACTTAAATTGGTTCTCCGGAAACTCTCCCAGTAAAGTGCCACCTTCACTCTCAGCAACTTCTTCTCCAGCACTCTATTCAAAGTAAGGCTTGCTTTTCACAGAGCATCATTTCCACTGTAGTGAAACAGCCTGGAGCCAAACCCTCACCGTTACATTAATGATGCTCTGGGTAATGGAAAATAAATTCAATATCGTTAATGAAAGTTCGCCAGGTTTGAAAATATGCTACAAGTGGAAATCTCCAGAGGATGCCCTTTACTTACTTACCGTTATTCTGTCTCTCATCTCTTTCCTTTCAAGGTCATCTTTCCTTTCCTTTTTCCTCCCTACCTCATGTCCTTTTCTCTATTGAATCATCAGCCCCTAGTGTTGCTGCTATAGGCTTAGACTGTCGGGGACACCTTACTTCTTCCTTCTGTCTGTCTGTACCTGTGTACTCTCATGTTCCCAATAACCCAGCTTCCCCCAAATGTCTTTTTGGTGTCTATCTACGCTGGGATCCTGAGTCGTGGCTGAACCTGAGTCCTGAGTCCTGATCTGAGTCCTGGACTTCGAGTCGTGGCTGAACCTGTCACTGTGGTCCTGCCTGACTCTCATCATACTACTTCCCTGATGGCTCCCACAGGATTGTTGACATCCTCGTGGATTCATCTTCTTATTATAGACACATGCATTTCCAAACATTTGGTCTACCTATGTTGTAAATGTATTATCTCTTTGATTTACACACGGCATCTATTGCACGTCTGTCCGTCCTGGGAGAGGGACCCCTCCTCTGTTGCTCTCCCTGAGGTTTCTCCCATATTTCCCTTTAAACTGTGAGGTTTCTCTCTGGAAGTGTTTCCTTGTACGATGTGAGGGTCTAAGGACAGAGGGTGTCGTATTGTCATACTGATATTCTGTACAAACTGTGAAGTCCACTGAGACAAATGTAACATTTGAGATATTGGGCTATATAAATAAACATTGATTGATTGATTGATTGATTGAATATACTTTTGATGTCAAGCATAAAGTGTCAAGTCAGTAGATTATAACGAACACATTTAAAATTCTAAATAGCAAGAAAAAAGCTGAAAACAATAAAACAAATGTTTTTAATCTTCGCAGAATTATATTAAAGAGGCCCTATAATGCTTTTTGGGGGTTTTCCCTTTCCTGGTTCAAATACAAATATTAACCTGAAAACCGTAGAATACAAAAAGTGCCACATTTGCCTAAAAAAGTTAGAAGAGTAAAAGTAAAAAACAGCTTAATGCTCAGGACCTCAGATTTGTACTGAAGTACAGTACTTGTACTTAGTTACTCTTCACAGCTGGAGAAACTACCTGTGTGTGTGCTTGCATGTTCAAATGAGTGCACTGCAGGATTTTGGCAAATACAAATGATCTGCTGTGTTTTCTAACGGCGAGCGTTCCCACGGAGGAAAGTCTGGCAGCTCGACTCCAGAGAGAGACATCCAGCCGGAAGAAAGAAAAGAAAACTGGCAACGAAAGAGGATGAATTTCAGTCTGAGCACGAGAGAGACATCGGTCTGTCCCAGAAATCTGCACAACAAAGAAGAGGAAGATCCCCTCTGAAACCCCCCGCTCCGATACTACTTTGGATGTCGGCACCGTGAAATTGCACTGAATCATCAAGTTCTCCAGTCTGCATAATCCAACAGCGCCGGAATACAAATGTGACCTAAATATATATTAATATTCAGAGCTATGCGAGGACAGCGGTCGGACCATTAAATAATTAATCTGCCAAAGATGGGAATTGATGGTTTTGTCCGGTACGTGTGTATGTCTGGGATAAATTAATTCACAATCAGGACCCCTCGTGATGGGTGGGTGGGCCTGCAGCTATATCACCACTTCTTCCAGAGTGTGTTTTGTGCACGTGTGCGAGCAGGAATAATGGCCCTTCATGTAACCTTGCCTCAGCAGCAGGTGGCTGAATAACAGGCCCAACGCTGTCTGGTCACAAATGGCTGAACACGTGTGTCCTTGATGATATTTCTAGATGAAATGCCTTCAGGCCAAAAGCATGAACTCATTCAGGTGCACCTGGAAAAGTGGAGCAAACACATCGCCGTTATTCAAATAAAACGAGTAGAGTTTTAGTTTTGCGGCCCAACTTTCTGAAAAATAAGCTTTCATAGAATATAATAGAATATGGAGGGATGAAACCCTCTTTAATGGTCACACATGCAGAGCACACAGTGAAATGTGTTCTCTGCATTTAACCCATCCTAGTACCAGGAGTATTACTAGGAGCAGTGGGCAGCTATTGTACAGCGCCCGGGGAGCAATGGGAGTGAGGGGGGGAAGGGGGATGTCCGGTGCCTTGCTCAACGGCCACTGTCGGATCATACAGTACAGTCGCTGCGATCAGGTGGTTTTATAAAAGCACCCTATCTCAAAGATCATATTACTATGTCTTGTAACGGGTTTGACTTTATTTTAATGAGTGTCAGAAACAAGTCTGACAAATAATAATCGACAAAGGAACAAAAATAGTTAAATCAAACCATACACAAAGTCATTCAATAATCCAGCACATAAACCGCAATGCTGTGCAAAACGAATCACCTTCTATTCAGTTATATTTCAATACAAAATAACACACACAGATATATAGATATATATAGTTCAATCCAGTCGGGTAGAACACCAACATAAGTCCATTCCAGTTCATAGGATCCAGAAACAAAGGCACTCAAAGAATCAAAAGAAACCCGGAAATACAAAACCAAAATAAACGTCTCTGACCCAAATAACTTGCAATTCAGAAAAGCATTTAATAAAATGACACTTCTTTCTACAACCTTTTAAGTTGGTACAGTCCAAACCAACAATCCACACAATAGTCTGACTGTGTACAAAGAAAATTAAAATGCCATTTAGCTTCTCTGTGATAATGGACTTAAGATAAACAGGAATAAAGCGTATGCTAAATGAACCGGGGGGTCTGGGACAGCTGGGAGGTTGATAGTTCGATCCCCAGCTCCTGCAGTCAACAGGTCAATGTGTCCTTGGGCAAGATACTAAGCCTAAATCCCGATGGCCAACCATGTAGGAGTGTGGGTGAGTGTTACGTCTCCTTGGTGCCTTGTATTACAGCCTCTGCGTCTTTATGAATGTGTGTGAATAGGTTCATTCTAACTCACGTGTAAAAGCGCTTTAAGGGCTAGCAAAGACTAGGAAAGCACTTTATGAATGCACTCTGTTTACAATTGACGTCCTTGGCCTACTACTATATCTCAAAGTAGGATTATACTGTAGCTGCAGAGATGACCCGATGTACGTTAGCCAACTTGGCCAGTCAGCCCAAAGAACATTTGCTCACTAATCGGAAAATAATTGGCTTTAGAAAAGGCAC
The DNA here is from genome assembly GCF_902827165.1 of Trematomus bernacchii. Lineage (NCBI taxonomy): Eukaryota > Metazoa > Chordata > Actinopteri > Perciformes > Nototheniidae > Trematomus > Trematomus bernacchii. The sequence continues at coordinate 654,507 of NW_022988050.1, read as the reverse complement.
TTTTGCGACTATTAAGAGTAATACAGCCTCTAGATAACAGTCGACTCCTTATATATTCTTTGATTCTTCTCAAATGTTATATAGGAACATAAATTAGTATTACAAAATTACATGAAATGCTGTCAGTTTTGTGTAGTTTGTTGATTGTATTTGTGAGATGTAGGACATGGTTGATTCAGGGTGATGTTGGAATGCAGGAGATGTTCTTTACGTACTTATTATCATGCTTTTATGTAAAGGAGCTCTTGAATGAAGTCAAAACTACAACACTTTCTTAAAGTGGACCTATTATGCTATATTGGAAACATATATTGTAGGGCCATACCTATACAAAACATGTCTGAGAAGTTTTTTGCTTAAAATCCCAAACAGATCCCCCATTGTAGCCATGCCTCATACTGCTCATACCCCTCTTTTGCAGCCCTGGTAGAGAATCGCGGATTTTGGGTCCTTAGCTTGAAAAAAATAAAAAGAGGAGGCGGAGCTAATGCCTGATCAGAATTCTACCGGAGATAAAGTTAAATTCTGCTGTGATAAAACGCCATCCTGTTCTAAACCACATCAAGGATTATTTCTGAAACAGTATGGAGCTCAAATGCTTTTTCTCTCTCAGGTTTATCACAAGGTGAGTTCCTTTTTTTATTTCCTGCTTCTTAAACACATGTGCTCTCCAGTACAGGTTAGCTCTGAGTGTTAGCGAGGCTTGCTAATGTAAACAAAGACGAGATTACGTCCAAAACACGTCAGGCATTGTTTCTGATAGCAACTTTCTGTGGGTCCGCCGCCGATTTGACGTCAGATCGGCAGCAAATCTGTATCCGCTCGTTGTACCCCCGTTTTTAAAAGATTTGGGTGCGGAGGAAAAGAGAAAGGGTTTTATTTTCTGATGCTGCGTGAGTTCCCCGACACACCGGGGACACATACTTATGTATAAAAGACATCACAAAGTGCATTTTGCATGATAGGTCCCCTTTAAAATCAGTATAATGAACTTTCTTCAGGTTTATCCTGTGGAAGATTGCTCGCCATCTGTCCACTTTTAAAAATGTGTTTTATATCCTAATTTCTTTATTCTCGACTCCCAGCCAATGGAGTGTCTTTTATAGTCGCTCATCTATTTGGAAACACAGCTAGACTACAAATGCTTTTTATCTGTCCTACGAGGATTCAAATATCTCATCTTCAATTACCCAAACCCTGTGAATAAAGACAACGAGCCGTGTGAAGCAGAGGAGGATGTTTGATGGGATAACCCGATGACTCAGACAGAGATGCTGATTGTAGAAATGTTGGATTGTTCCCACATGAGGGCTGTGACCCTTTCTTCACCTCAGAGAGATGAGGAAGTGGGAGGAAGATAGCAATAGTAAAGAACAGATCGGCAGGAATTAATCCTGAAATAATAATAATGACGAATCAACCGGCGGGGAAAAAAAGTATTTTTGAAGCTTTTTTTTCTTCTGAACCTCGTCTAAAACTCCCCAAGAAGCAACGATTAATCATGCCGCAGAATAGAGTGTGTGGGAGTGTGTAAGTGTTCATATGTATACATGTTCCCCCCCATGTCTCTGATGATCCATGTCCCCACGCACGCACGCACCGGGGCAGATAACTGTCAGCCTTCCATCTCGTGCACAAACTTATCTCGTGCCCTCATTGGTCATGTGCGCGTTCGTGTGTGTTGGAGGAGGGGCTCTGTAAGGAAGTCTGAAGGAAGGGGCAGATTTTTTTCCGGCTGCGTACTTTCAAATTCTAGCGCACTCGAGCTGGTTTCTCCATTCTTACCTACCCTACCTTTAAGTCATACATATTTACTCCAACAATATATAAAGTAAAATGCGTCTCAGCTGACGGACACCTTGTTTCTCACTAATGAAATACAAGAAAAGCAGATTCAATGGTTTCCTCGTGTGATCTACAAAGGTCTTTGGGGCGTTGCGCTTGGCTAACCTGTCATGTTTCTCAGGCAGAGTGGGACCTCTCTCAAGTCGTCACGACACACTACAGGTTTCCCTTTGAGGCCGTGACTATCGCTGCCGACTGAAGTGGACTGAACCAATAAACAATTTGTAGAATTGTTTGTGGAAATGAATCGGCTCCCTCCGCCGCCTTGTTCCTCCGGCTCTTACGGAGCGAAACCGATTTCATAGAAACAATTTAACAAAAGGCGCGGAGATAACACCCTGACCTCAATCCATCCGAGCACGTCCCTTTCAGAGCGCCGTCATTATGCCGGCTTTAGAAGTCAAACCACTCCACCTGGGCTCGTCTGAGAGAAAGAAAAAAACCCTCCCTGAGAGAAGATGGTCTGCTTGAGACAGCAAAGCATTTTCAATCTCCAAAAGATTTGCGGTATGAATAAAAGATAAACAATTGAAATAAAAACACTAGAATAAAGAAGTTGAAACAGATGCCCTGTTGAAATGCAGTCTGAAGATGACCTCTGCCAGAAAATAGATTTGTGGAAAGCACTCTTTCAAAGTGAGAGGCTGAGATTGCCTGCGAGGAAAATACACAAAATAAAAAGCAAGAAACCATTTCCAAAATACCCTCGCAGAGATATTCTTTAGAGCAGGGGGGTCAAACTCAAATACACAGTGGGCCAAAATTAAAAAATGGGTACTAGTCGAGGGCCGGACTGGTTCAATGTTTATTGCAAAACTTATTGAAATGAAGTTATTGCACATATTAAACCTGGAACTAACAAAGCTTAAATTATTGCCTATAAAAACAACATTAAACATTAAATAATCAGTTGCATTCATTTCTTATGATTACATTTCTCCACAGGCCAACAACAGCTTCAACAAAACTATTTCCCTCAAAGAACAAACCAAACATGCCCTGTTGTCTCAAGAAAGAAAGTGCAGAAGGAAACATCCATGTAAACTCAGTGTGCTGCTCTGTGATGCTAGTTCAAGCCAGATACTTGGCATCTCATCTCGGGTGCAAGTTCATCAATGTTTGGGGTCAGGCTCTGAGCTGAGGAAACCCTCAGGATTGAGTGAAGGTGTGCGTGCAATATACCGGCGGGCCAGATCTAATAGTAATACAAAATTATCCTGCGGGCCGAAATTAATTCCACCAAGGGCCTGATTTGGCCCCCGGGCCTTGAGTTTGACACATGTGCTTGAGAGCAACACGGTGATAAAGGGTGAACACACACTGGCCTCTTTTCTTCCTGCCTTGGGTTGAACGCAGGTCACACACACTCAGGTTTTATTAAGAAGATATCTGGTACCGCCTTTAAGCTTCTATTTACTTCAAGAAATGTAACAAAGTTTGTTTTGATTTTAACACTTGGAGAAAAGAGCAGGAACATGTGTCGGGGGTTACCCGTCGGGAAACACATCTTGTGTTTGGGATGTTTATGTAACAGGAGCAGGAACTCAAAAAAGGTAAGTTAAATAGTTTTAACATACACACACACCAAACTTGTGTAGTACTAGAATGGAACGTGTTTGTGTCACGATGGATTTACCTACATGTACAAATAAAAAAACCTGAACCTGAACAAAGAGCTTTCTTTATTATGAATAAAAAAGGTCCTAGGATAATGGACGTAAGGTTCCAAGTAAAACAAATACAGAATATTCTGAATTAAATGTATTTAAAAAGTGCCATTTTTAAAAACTAAAGCAATCAGAGTTTTGAGAATGTCGTTTTCTTTCTGGCAATACTTTTTTATTTGTGTTAAAGAGGCCCTATTATGATTTTCGGGGTTTTCCCTTTCCTGTAGTGTTATATAGGTTTTAGTGCATGTAAATGGTCTGCAGAGGTTAAAATCCCTGTGTTCCCTCCAGAAGGAGTTTCTCTCCCTTGGTTTTAGTCACATTCATAATTGAGAAAGCTGACGTAAGGAGAAGAAATAGAAAAAGCTCATTGAAGATCGTTATATATTCGAATTGATTCATTACAGTCTGCTATTTGGTGATGCCTTCTGTAAATACTCTATGCTGTAATTCACTACAGGGTTGACAACTTGAGATCAGCGTTTCCGCCAGGGGGGCGTCTTCCCGTCATTTGACGCTCTTATTCAGCTCGGAACGCCCTGAACTCGAGCCGAGGGCGTCCAAAAAAAAAAAATAACCAGAGAGAAGATCGAGAGTTTTTATCGCTTGAAATGACGAAAAGGAAAAAGGACAAGGACACCCCTCTGTTGGAGGGGCAAAGGAGTCTGGTGGGATTCTTTTCGCCGCCAGCAAAGCGTGTTCCTGTGACGGAAAGTGTACTGCCGGCGAGCCTTGGCGGGGGGGTGCTAGTGGAGCACGCGCGTGAACTGCGAGCGCCGGAGCCTCGCAGCGGCGAAACTGAGGCTCCGTGGTAAACTGTGGTGAAGGGGAGGCTGTGGCTCAGTGGGTAGTGTGCTGGACTTGGAATCAGGGGGTAGTATGTTCGAGTCCCACTGCAGTCAGCATGTCGTTGTGTCCCTGGGCAAGACACTTCACCCCAAATTGCTCCTGTGGGGATTGTCCTCAGTACTGAATGTATGCAAGTCGCTTTGGATAAAAGCATCTAACAAGTGACATGTAATGTAATGTAACATGAAGAGCCGTTTAGGACCTCACTCTTCTTAGTGACCCGAGCCAAATGATCCAGCTCACTAAAAAGAGCCGGAATTCCCATCACTAATACGTAAAGAGATAGTATCTATAAGGGACGGCTCAATTCAAAATTCAAGTCACGTGACACGACGTGACGTCACACCCCCGCCCCGCTCTCGGGGTGGACGCCCTCTCAGCCCTGGTCTGGCAGAAACACTGCTTGAGGTCCAAAAATACGAGCTAAGCTAGCACTTAGCATTTCTTGTATGGAAAATAAAATAAAAGTGTATTATTTCCCAAAGTTTCTTTCAGCACAGAAAGCGTAGGAGGCTAAGTGTGGATGCATTAGTTCCATGGCGCTAAACATTGAGCTACATGAAGACTAAAATCCTTGTTCTTCTTCTGACAAAACCACACTAAACCCATTGAGCCACAAAGAGCATGGTCATATAACCATGCTAAGTGTGAGCGTCTCCCTGAGCTATAGGCAGACGGGAGGCACAGTATGTGCTCACAGAGTGTTACATAGCAGGATCGTATTCAGCAGAGGATTGTTTAGTCCAATTTCCACCCATTATTGTCTCTTTGCCACGCTTTGCTACCTTCTTCCCATTCTCTTTTTCTTGCCGAGTGGGTGCCCTCGCGATAAAACATGCACTCTCCGCTACGATAATTCCCTTTTGTGTCTCTGCGGGAATCCCATTTACCTGACAGCCTTGAAACAGTGCTGGTTCCTTTGTGCTTTTCTTTGTGATAGAGATTCCCATCTAGAGACTGGCCTTTGCTTTGACAGACAGAGGTGGGGAGGTGTGGGAAGAAGGGAGGGAGGGAGGGAGAAGGAGAGGGGGAGGTGGAGCGCTCAGAAAACACCCAGAGTAAGCAGTCAGAGTGATGAAAACATATTGAATGCTAACGGAGGAAAATTACCCGGAGTCAAATTGAATTCTGGTGGGAGACGCAGGAAAATGCAGAGGAAGGAGAGGGGAGTCCTCTGCAAAGTGATGATGTGTTGGCTTTATATTGTGATTTCCATATGCTGCAGCAATTTGAGGCATTTCCACCCAAATTGCTGGGTGCGTTTGGATGTTCTGAAACACAGTTTAAATGGTAATAGCGACCGTTGATACATCTAAAGTTAGTAAAGTAACAACCAATGTTTGTGCTCCTTCCTTCAATCTCCCCTACTTTCTTTTCCTGCTTAAAGTGGACCTATCATGCTATATTATAATAATATAGTGTAGGACCATACCTACAGTATATAAGGCATATTTATATATATTTTTTTCAAAATACCAAACAGATCATGCATTTTAGCCATGCCTCATTTCGCTCAATTTGGACTTTTTTACCCCTGTTTTAGCAAGGGCTGATTCAGTGAGAACAGCACCACCTACAGGCCTGGCATATGTACTACAGCGTCTCCAGCGCTTTCGAACGGCAATGGCCGTGGCTGTCTCCTCCTGATTGGTGGAGTTGGCCCAATAGCTGTAGCGCCACCGTCCTGACGTAAGGACAGTGTTCAAATCTGGATCAGTTTTGATCAGATCCGTTGCAGCCCCTTTTTTAGAGATTTGGGTATGGAGGAAAATAGAGAGGGTTGTGTTTTCTGACACTTGGTGAGTTCCCTGGAACACCGGGGACACATATTCATGTATAAAAGACGTACAAAAGTGCATTTTGCATGATAGGTCCCCTTTAATCTTAGTCTCACATTTAACAGGTTTTAAGTTTGGATTTGCTTATTGCAAGATACATTTACATCTTGCCGCTAAACTGAATGCTAACGGAGCTAAATGACCCGTGATTCTCAATGTCGAGGACGCTTGCTTGGTAGCACATGTACCTCCGAGTCAGGTCCTTCAGAAGCGAGGCAAGAATCCTTCCTAGCCTCGGAAAACGAAGAATGGTGGAACAGGCTAACAGGTGTGCAGGTGTGCGTCATATGCGAGGCCCCGCCTTAAATGGAGCGCGATTTCCGCCAAAGATTTGGAAATTGGTCCGTGCGCAAAGCATTGTGGGGATTTTAAGACCGCGGAGTCTACGCACTCGAAATGTTCCGCTACGAAGGACGCCGGCCTCGGTAGAATTCCAAGTATGCCGGACATTGGAACAGTCCTTCGGCGGCACTCGATGACGTAGTATGCTTGAAATAGTGGCTCTGGAGCAGCCTTCCTCGACATTGAGAAACGCCCCCAGAGTCAAATTGAATTCTGGACAGAGTTGCAGAGAAAATGCACAGAAAGGAGAGTGAAGTCCTACAATGACTATGTATTTGATTTAAAGTTTTTCTTCCATATGCTCCAGCAATTTGAGCCATTTCAGCTAAAGGCTGGATGCAAATATTCTAATACACTTTTCTTATTTAAATGGTAATATCCAAAATAAAGGCATAAAGGAAGTAAAGAAAAGTCCAATATGTATACCTCCTTTCTTCAATATCTCTTCCTGCTCCTCATCATCTCCCTTTCATCTGCTGCTCACTGATTATGCAGGTTAGGAGATTGGATGTGCTAATTGCAGCTAAACTGAATGCTAGAGGAGGAAAATGACCCAGAGACAAATTGAATTCTGGTTATTGTGGCAGAAAAATGCACAGAAATGAAAGGGCAGTGGTGACAAATATGCTAATGTGTTTGTTTTATATTGTGATTTACATATGCTGCAGCAATGAGCCTTTCCCCCTAAATAGCTGGATTGTTTGAATATTGAAATGGCAAAATAAAGACATATAGAAAGCAAAGAAACAACTGGTGTTTGTGCTCCTTCCTTCAAACTCAACCACATTTTATTCACATTTCATGACCACTCATTTTGCAAGTTTTAAAGTTGGACTTGCTAATTGTGAGCTAAGTTTCCTGAATGCTTACGGAGGGAAATGACATAGAATTATATTGAATTCTGGTCGGAGTTGCAGGAAAATGCACAGAAATGAAAGGGCAGTGGTGAAAAATGTGTTTGGTTTTTATTGTGATTCCCATATGCTGCAGCAATTTGAGCATTTTTCACTTAATATGCTGGATGTGACTATTTAAATGGTAATAGCTCAAAAACATCTGACTTTTTAACTCCATCATGAATCCACCCTACTTCCTTTCCTGCTCTCCATCATCTGCCTTTCATCTCTTGGTCACTGACTTTGCGGGCTATAAGATTTGATTTGCTAATTGCGAGCTAACTTCCTCCCCCTCCCAGTGATTTCCTCCAGGAGAAGCCATTTCCCTCCCGACCTTTCCTCCATCTCTCTCTTTGACACAAACTCTTAATACAGTTCTGAACTAAGCTGTCATCTGCACATCTGTGACAGGCGTCTACGTGGGCGGGGGAACACGCGTCGCGCACGCTCGCACTGAAGGGCGGTTTGTCATTAAAGAGCAGGTCTGGGAAATAATTCATCATGAAATGGTGGCTGTTGATAATTTGCATGACAGAGGGATACAAAATGATGTGGCGCGGTGAGGCATCCTGCAGCCTCGGCTCCCCATAAATCACTCTCAGCACACACACACACACACACACACACACACACACACACACACACACACACACACACACACACACACACACACACACACACACACACACACACACACACACACACACACACACACACACACACACACACACACACACACACACACACACACACACACACACACACACACACACACACACACACACACACACACACACACACACACACACACACACACACACACACACACACACACACACACACACACACACACACACACACACACACACACACACATGAAAGAAGAAGTCAGCATGTCATCTTTCCCTCTGAGAGCCTGGATGCCTTTCGGCCATTTGGAACCCAACGTGGTCCCTAATCATCCTGAGTTTACCAGGCTATGATCCTTATGGTTCTCCAAGGACGGCAGGGGACTAGTAGTGAGGGGGGTTTGGAAACTTGGCACTAAGAAAAGGCTAAAAAGTTATATATTTTACATGAATAGCATCAAAGTTAACTATTCATCAGATTCAGAATACTCCTTTTATCCCGGAGGAAATTGGGATTCATGACAGTCAGTTTCTCCATGAAATAAAAGAACAGATAAATACAAAAATATAATAAAAACATGTTTATTGACAGGAGAAGTTAGAAGTGAGAAGGTGCAATAAAACAAATTAAATACAATAAATGTACATATAAACATGAGAAGGACTAGTCAAATAAAAGTGGAAATAAAATAGAAAATAAAATAAAGATATCTATATAAATATGTAAAGTTATTTTAAAATGTATTATACAGGATAAAATATATATTATTGCTTAATTGCACAAATTCAAAGAGGTTTGGCTAATGACCGGCAGTGGCTCAGTCAGTAGGGGCTTGGACTGGGAGCTGTAGGGTCGCCGGTTCAAGTCCCCGACCAGACCTAAAATATGGAGTGTGGACTGCTACTTGGAGAGGTCCCAGTTCACCTCCTGCCCTGCTGTGGTGCCGTTGAGCAAGGCACCGGACACCCCCCCACTCCCATTGCTCCCCGGGCGCTGTACAGTAGCTGCCCACTGCTCCTAGTACTAGACTCCTGGTACTAGGATGGGTTAAAAGCAGAGGCCAAATGTCACTGTGTGTGCTGTGTGCTCTGCATGTGTGACCATTGAAGAGGGTTTCATCCCTCCCTATTCTATTCTAATGACGGTGAACTCAGTCCTAGAGCCTATTTAACTAACTTCATAATGACAGTTTTATGGACACTTTGCTCTGCTAAGATTCTTCTTTTTGGAATAGCTTCAGTCCTCCAAATGAATCTACAAAGGAGGCGTTCAGGGACAGTGCTGAGCGTAGGTCACCCAGCCCGAAACAGTATAGCTGTAGCTATGTGAGTAAAATATTTTGAGGCGTTAAGCTAACGACAGAAGTGCCAATGATGAAGGACTTTTAAAGCAGTCTGGGAAGTTGTATCACCTCTGATGTAGAAGTTAAACTTCTACATTCAAACAGACCATCTTCAAGTTAGCCAGTGAGATACTTAAAAACTATTTGATGTATTTGGTCTTTACTTAAACAGGGTATATGCAGGAATCCTGAAGTCAAATTTTTAAGACCCTTTCCATACATTTTAAGACCTCACCGCCACTTTGAGTTCTAACCGGTTACATTGGCGACACACTTTACCTCACATTCACTATATACAGTATTGATTGTCCTTCCTCCTTATCTTCCAACCATTTGGACGCAAACTTGCATTTCCGGCGTAAACGGACCATCGCGCGCTATCAAGCAGTGAGCGTGTGATGTCCTGTTCAGATGACGTCAAACCCAACGGGATGCCATAAATAAACTACACAGAATCACACTACACACCTACGCAATGATTACATTCAGGCACACTGTAGAATACAACCTCTTTGGACAATTTATATACTTATTGAAAACAAGCTACCAAATGTAATACCTTGGAAAATGCCGTTTAATACTTTTTAATAGCCTTCATTTGAACTAAATTGATCAACTTTTAATACTTTTTAAGACCCCGCGGACACCCTGTTAAATATCTATATTGCTGTTTTCATTTCAGCAGCTCAATCAATTTATAAGTGGTGTTAATATGTAGAAATGATCTTGCTGAGCGAAGAGGGGAAGAATCATAAACGTGTGTTTGCCAAAGATCTTATTTTCTGCACACTTTAAGATCCAATGCAAAAATCACATTGGCTTTTTGCCGAAAGAGCCCTCGTGATGCCAACTTCCAGGTGGGCTTAAACAATACAACACCACTTCACCACTCGATTCACACGTGTGAAATCCATCCTCATAGTATTACAAACTGCTGTCAGCATCTGATAAGCCCTCAAACTCAAGGAATCCATCGCTCCTGCTGGCCTTCTTGGACCGTATTATCTCATACATAAAACAAAACGCCCCGAACAACTTGACAGAATGAGAGAAAGCAAAAGCATTATCCAGCCTCATCGTTAAAACAATGGGGTTAAAGGCTTAACTATGGCCTCTTATCAAATCCCCAGTGGGCGATAAATGTGTCTTTTGAAACAGAGTAGGACCCTCGCTGATAAAGACAACCGGCGGGAAGAGAGAGAAAGAGTGAGAGACAGAGGGGGAGACTGCAGAGCTGCTTATCTTCGCCTGTAATTATTTTCTTTGTGTACAACTCTACAGCCGATAGCTATGTTGTGAATTCCAATGAATTTCTCCGCTACGTGCACAGGAAGCAGCGTGAAGTGTGTTTTTTTTGTATCTCTGTTCATTTGGCCTTGTTTGTATGTGTGCTCAAGGTATCCTGAATGTTCGATAGAAACCTTGGAGGAGGAAGAGGAGGATAGAAATCTAATTACAGTACTCCATGTACGAGGAGAAGGGGAGGCTGAGAGCGCTGCTGGGATTTCTGATACTCAGGTCTCCAGCTAGGGGAATTCATTCTGCTCTGAACACATTCTGGATGTGCGTAAAACCTGTTCTCTGCAAATCAAACATCCGCCAACGAGAATACAGACTACAACTCGTAACGAACTCCTGGCAGGGTTGTGTTCATGCACCGAAAAATTGGTCTAGATGGGGGAAAACAGAGCGATATTTACTATGATTACGGGTATGACAGTGACGAGAAGACACAAAGGTAGCCATATGCAGAGTAAAGGACTTCCTTCAGGGTGTTTGTGTGATTGTTACCGACAAACTGGGTGTTGTAAACTGACTGAAAAGTATTCTAAATTACGGTGGCTGACAGGTGCCAACGCGTCAGAAACTTCAGAAACAATTCAAATATAAAAACATGCACAGCATTCAGAAAACATTCACCAACTAGACGAACCATGCGGACCCTTTCCTAAAAGCACTGCATAAATGAAAGGCGGCAAATCAAAAAATGACATCGGTTTGCGCCGTGGTAGCCTGTTTGCACCTCTCGGCCACCGTAGTCAGTTTGTTTTGTGTTTACGTGGTTACACAGGATTATTTGAGCGTTTGAATCACGTCCTTTTCTAATCAGGTGCTTGGTTTAAACTCAAAAGATATTAAACACACGGAGGAAATATGTAATATCAACCACATCCCTGTCACATCAGATAGTAATTGCTAGTGCAATTAAAAAAGGGAAAGCACGATACTTTAGTTGCCCGAGAGGGGGTCATCACGGAGACAGCGTGTCATTAACATGAGCTAGAAAGCACTCTGCGTTCCCAGGGTGCAACGGCTCGCTCTGATGAGCCACAGGAAGACTAATTGGTGTCGCACCTTTCTCCTAAGTGCGGCTGTGCAGCTGAGATAACATATTGATACTTACTGTAGAATATATCATCATCATTTATATGCAAAGTGCATACACTCACATAAAAATGGAATAAACACAATTACTCACACATTTCCCCGACAGCTTACGAGAGGAAGAAATATGTAGAGGGATTACATACCTCAGAGAGGGAGAATTTAATAAAATGTACAGTATTTCTGCAGGGGACAATATGCTGTGTTTCCATCATGGTGTGTGTCCCTGGAGGGGGAGGGGGGGGGGGGGGGGGGGGGGCAGCAATAACAACCTAACAAAACTCCCAGCAGCTGTAAGTCAACAGACACCTCAGAAACACCCTTTGGAGTGTACAGAGAACTCATTAAACACAGCAGAGAGTGCTTACAGTACTTGTAAGGATTGGATTGATGCCAGGGACATATTTTTTACACCGATTCAAATCAAGAGAATACACAAAAAATGAGAAAAGCGGTTCAATATGACCTCTCTGTTGTTGCCAGGCGGCGGCTTAAAAGAGAACCAGAAACATATTTGAGGCAGTAGACTAAGAAGAATATCCTTGAAGAGAGTTTTTGAACAACGTCCATGTGTTATTGTTGCACAGAAACCCTGTTAAAGAGCATTCCAGCGCTCCATTAAAGGGATCTTCAAACTGAATTCTTTCTACACTATAAAATCCTTCAACTGTGGATTTAACTGCATTTCTCTTGCGAGGGAAAATGATGAAGGCTGGCAGCACCATCACATAAAGAGACTTATCCTTGTCAGCTGCTTACTTAATGAAAATCTCAAGAGAAAAACGACATACTGGTTCCAGACTTTAATCTCTGTGAGGGGCAAGACCAGAAGTGCGTGTGTGTGTGTGTGTGTAAATGTGTGTGTGAGGTTAATGATGGTGCCCTTTAATGTAATGACAGTAATGATCAGCAGGGCACATGTGCAGGCTTCAGATCACAGCAACATGAGAGGGCGATGATGCGTGAACGGCACGATGCAGAGACCATGACCGGCGCCCATGTATGTCCAGAAGAGACATCAGTTATCTCGGATGAGAGAAAGCCCCTCACTGCTTCAGACAGGAAGACAAACAACACACTTAAAACAATACTCTAGGCAGTAAATAACATTCTTTTTCCCCCTCTTCTTTCCACAGAACAGCTTACATTCAATCCGTTGGGATATTTTTACAAGGTGCCCTGCAGGGGACTCCTTTATGGGACTGTCTACACTTCCTGCAGTAAAAACAAGTGAATCAGTATTTCCTGAGATTTGGTTTTATGTCCAGTTCTGTACACACAAAACCTCAGGTAGTGGTAATAATCTAATTTCTTTTTTGGATTTTATGTGGTTGCAAAAAAGTAATTTTCTTAATGATGTAGCTGATGCTTCATCAGTGTAGACAGTCAGTGTGAGTTTTACTTCATAAACCTTACATTTATAAGCTCATCTCTCACATACTTAAATCACAGATATATAAAACACCAAGAAAATAGTCTGTAGCTATGCTTGGATTAAACGTGGTTATTGGACAAGTTAAGACTTTGGACTGCACAAGAGAAAACACCTGAAACACCTCCATTGGACTCCTGTGTTTACTTCCATAGCATACTGACTTCCCTGTGTAACATTTGCACTTCTATTGGCTAGCGCTCCAACACATTGTATGTGATAGGCTAAGGGGCGGGACATCTCTAAGCGGCTGACCATTCATAACAGAGCTGGCCAGCTAACCAATCAGAGCAGACTGGGCTCTGGTTTCAGACAGAGGGTGAAAAGAGGTGCTGCAGCACAGGCAGTATGAGAAAAATAAAGAGCTTTTTGAACATTAAAGCTTGGAGACATGTCCCAGTAGAGACACTACATACTGATATACACCTGAACATCAGCAGGAGAGGACTCTTTAAAGTAGAGACACTACATACTGATATACATCTGAACATCAGCAGGAGAGGACTCTTTAAAGTAGAGACACTACATACTGATATACACCTGAACATCAGCAGGAGAGGACTCTTTAAAGTAGAGACACTACATACTGATATACACCTGAACATCAGCAGGAGAGGACTCTTTAAAGTAGAGACACTACATACTGATATACACCTGAACATCAGCAGGAGAGGACTCTTTAAAGTAGAGACACTACATACTGATATACACCTGAACATCAGCAGGAGAGGACTCTTTAAAGTAGAGACACTACATACTGATATACACCTGAACATCAGCAGGAGAGGACTCTTTAAAGTAGAGACACTACATACTGATATACACCTGAACATCAGCAGGAGAGGACTCTTTACAGTAGAGACACTACATACTGATATACACCTGAACATCAGCAGGAGAGAACTCTTTAAAGTAGAGACACTACATACTGATATACACCTGAACATCAGCAGGAGAGGACTCTTTAAAGTAGAGACACTACATACTGATATACACCTGAACATCAGCAGGAGAGGACTCTTTAAAGTAGAGACACTACATACTGATATACACCTGAACATCAGCAGGAGAGGACTCTTTAAAGTAGAGACACTACATACTGATATACACCTGAACATCAGCAGGAGAGGACTCTTTAAAGTAGAGACACTACATACTGATATACACCTGAACATCAGCAGGAGAGGACTCTTTAAAGTAGAGACACTACATACTGATATACACCTGGACATCAGCAGGAGAGGACTCTTTAAAGTAGAGACACTACATACTGATATACACCTGAACATCAGCAGGAGAGGACTCTTTAAAGTAGACACACTACATACTGATATACACCTGAACATCAGCAGGAGAGGACTCTTTAAAGTAGAGACACTACATACTGATATACACCTGAACATCAGCAGGAGAGGACTCTTTAAAGTAGAGACACTACATACTGATATACACCTGAACATCAGCAGGAGAGAACTCTTTAAAGTAGAGACACTACATACTGATATACACCTGAACATCAGCAGGAGAGGACTCTTTAAAGTAGAGACACTACATACTGATATACACCTGAACATCAGCAGGAGAGGACTCTTTAAAGTAGAGACACTACATACTGATATACACCTGAACATCAGCAGGAGAGGACTCTTTAAAGTAGAGACACTACATACTGATATACACCTGAACATCAGCAGGAGAGGACTCTTTAAAGTAGAGACACCTGAACATCAGCAGGAGAGGACTCTTTAAAGACACAAATATCAACCATATGGTGGAGCTAGAGTTCGGAGCGAAGTATAAAAACATGTTTATGACCATTATCTGATAGGAATGTACAGTAGCAGCTATATAAACTGACACGTAGTACAGTAATGATGACAGTCTCTTTACAAGCATGCCTCCAGGACATACAGTAGATCCAGAGCACAGACATCAGTAACTAAGACACTCCTAGGAGATAAAGGAGGGAGCAGAGGAAACATAAAAGAGAAACCGGGGGATGAAAGGAGCGCTGAAAGAACTGCGGGACAAAAGGCTGTATAATTCAATAATAACTGGTTTGATTCCTCCTGTCAAGTCATCCAATTCTACTTTAAGATTTAGTACATTAAGCTGACTTATCAAGAGCTGCTAACAATGACAAAGCCGCGCTGTATAATAGCTTATTTTGGAGTTTTCATAAGGAACATTGGATTTCTATAATCACTACTAATGTTTTAAAACACGCCAAAATGGAAGGATAACTCCACAGGAAAGTTGAAGTTCTCCATCCAGAAGAGTAGAAATGTACGGATACATTCAAGAGACAGAGCTTGACATTTGAACCTAAACACAATGTTATGTATAGGACATGACTGGAAGGAAGTGAAATATGATACATATTACAGGCGGCGCCAAATCACTTCCTTTCTCTGGTAGGAATCGGAGGAACCACATAGTGTACATGAGAGGAGGCGTGTTGCGCAGTGGATAGAGCGTTGGTGTTCGGATCAAGGGGTCACAGGTTCAAACCCCACTGCAGTCAGCATGTCGTTGTGTCCCTGAGACACTTCACCCCAAATTGCTCCTGTGGGGATTGTCCACAGTATTGAGTATGTCAGTAAGTCGCTTTGGATAAAAGCGTCTAACAAGTAACATGTAATGTAACATAATGAGAAAGTCATGTTGTGGCAATTTAGCACAACAGGAAATAATGAAACAGAGAGGAATCAATAAAACACAAACACAGATATAATTGATCAATTATTATTTCGTTGTACAACAATCAATAACGAGGAAAACATTACCTCTGCTCTCAAGCAGTCCTACAGCAATGCTCCAACCCAGTAGAACTTTACAGAGACATGTATAGGACTCCTGACATGACGCACACACATTTTCCTTACATTAGCTAACACACAACATGTTCTGCCTCTGAATGCTATACTTGTATGTTCCAGATGTCGACAGTTTACTTATCTCATGACATCCTTTAGGAGTAGTCAACTAACAAAGGTTAACTGTTTTTATAACCTGAGGCCTTCTCTGAACTTCCTCTAACCTCGATGTCAGCTCACTTAAAATGTGACCCAAGTCAGTAACACACATCATATGTGACCTGCTCTATCGAAATCAGTCGCATTGACCCGGAGACACATTTTGAGTTGTATACACTGCTGGAAAGAGGAGATTCATAGCTTTCTAATGATATCACTACAGGATTGTTGTTGTACTCCAAATATTAAGCAAAATATGTCACATTATATAATGACTGTCACCGAGTCATCACTTTGAGAAAAAGGCCTTCAAAGTTTCCTCTTCTCTGGAATCCATCGATCTGATTGATTATTAGCAAATGATCAAAATAGTCCGGAGGGAAAATATTTCCGTTTGGATTACTGGTCTGGGGGAAGCTCGCGAGTGTGTGTGTGTATACGTGTGTGTGTGTGTGTTTGTGTATTTTTGCATTTGTGTATATTGTGTTTGTTTCCCGGGGAAAACACTCACGAGAAACACCGGCTGTTGTTATGCCTGCTGTGACGTTAAATTACTCCGTTCTCCGCTTGTAATTATGCCGTCACAAGCTTCAAAGTTGTATTTATCATCTACATTTGCCGAAACAAGTTTAATATTCTGAAAGCCAAGACTTTGTTTATTTGAAATCAGATGAAAACAAACTGTAACGGACCCTGCCGTGTTATCTAGATTACTATATGCCTTACATTCATAATGTCAGCCGGAGGGAGGGGGGGCGGCGCTGTGGAACAGCAGATTGCGATTGAGAGGTGCCTGTCATCTTCCCTTTACAAGCTTCAAAAATGTATTTATCGTGTGATTTTGGAAATAAAAGTTTCATATTCTGAAAGCCAAGACTTTGTTTATTTAAAATCAAACAAAACACCCGAACCCTGAAAAAATAGTTTTTTACGCAAATCCACGTTTATTTTTAAATGAGCCGTTGCGACTTCCGACTGATTTCGATAGAGCGGGTCACATATAGCTTACCATGTGACCTTAATGAATATGCCAGAAATACGTTGTAATAAAGATTCTGCCATAACAGTCATGTCGTGTATGTGGCTTTACATCGAGCGACAGCATGTAGCGCATCAATTATTAATAAACGTGGACGTATAGAGTTCATATGCTACATGCCCTGGATGTAGTTTGACTTTATAATTGGCAGGACATGTGTGGATAAGAAATGTTCTGCACAGATACATATACCCTCTGTACAAAAAGCCTGCCCTTTAAATCTTTAACCAGGCGTCCCTGAGAGGAGCAATCAATTATGAGGGAGAGGGGTCATCAGACCAAAACGGGCCAACATGGTTAAATACATGCCGGAATAACGTCTGGATAATGAAATTAACACCCTCTCCCGACAGTCACCTTGATGCATGATTGAGAAGCATGACACGTGTCCTCCTGTCAATCACAAGTGTGTGTGAAGTGAACATGAGTGTGTGTTCTTATAGACGTACTGTCCTTGTGAGAGTTTCCCGGAGAGATACCCTTGTATCAGACTCTTATAAGCCGACCACAAAGGACTTTTGATTATGGAATTATTATTCTTATAGGGAGTGAATGCATTAATTAATTCAATTACGCCCGTGTGTGCTCCTGCAGCTCGGGCTAATGGCATATTAATCCTCTGGGCTGGGATCTTAACTCTGCTTCAGAAAGATATGCTCAGGTTTAACGGGAATATGAGCTAAGAGGTTTTAGGACGAGAAGTTTAAGACCACTTCACAGGGGCCTAAACCCATTTATATACAGAAAGGGTTTTGGAAACGGCTTGACTAAAGAATAAAACTCTTTCTTATCTCTTTTGTGACTTCTTGCTTGAAGTTAGACCGTTGTTTGACAAATAAACATCTGGATTGGAAAACCTAGTAGTTCAAAGAGACTATGCATACTGTCTGTTATGTTGAAGTGCTTATGAACAAAATAGTGGAGTAACCTGCTCTGTTACAGTGAGTTTGTTCACATTAAAACAAGGATGCACGATGTATCGTTTCAATAGTGTTCAAAAGTCATCTGAGTCTCAGGGTGTTTCTCAATGTCGAGGAAGGCTCCTCCAGAGCCACTATTTCAAGGATACTACGTCATCGAGTCCCACCGAAGGACTGTTCCAATGTCCAGGATACCTGGAATTCTACCGAGGCCAGCGTACTTCGTAGCGGGAAATTTCTAGGCTGCACATGTGCATCCTCCTCGGTCTTAAAATCCCCACAATGCTTTGCGCACGGACCAATTTCCAAATCTTTGGCGGAAATCGCGCTCCATTTAAGGCGGGGCCTCTCATATGACGCACACCTGCACACCTGTTAGCCTGTTCCACCATTCTTCGTTTTCCGAGGCTAGGAAGGATTCTTGCCTCGCTTCTGAAGGACCTGACTCGGAGGTACATGTGCTACCAAGCAAGCGTCCTCGACATTGAGAAACACCCTCAGTCTGATTTGATTTTAGATACACTTTAGATACCTTTTTTTGGAGTTTGTTCCAGATGAGTGACATGCAAGCTCCACCAATCACCATCATTCTTAATTAATTGATCAAACAACCAAATCGGAGGCCGGTAGTATTTGACGACAACCAAACATTTACGAGGAACATGGGAAAATACCAAAAACAGTATTTGTTTGAATGGAAATATTTGAGCTACTGAAAGATCATGTACTTCCTCATTATTTGGTGAACATTCTTCTATTTTTCAAATTGCAGGAAACTAATTATCGTACTTTTTCAGTACATTTTCATCCAATATTGCGCAGCTTTTAACAGTTACTGGAGGAAAGAGCGCTGCTGTCCTACCTGCCCTCTTGAACCTCTCCAGCAGGCTCTGTCTGACCTCCCTCTTCAGGTTGAAGTAGTCGTCCTCCTCATCGGGGGTCTTCAGGTACAGAGGAATGTGTTGAAACACCAGGACGTGTTTGGGTTTGGGTTCCTAGACAAAGACACATGTGAAAGGATGGGGTTAACACAGGGGTGTCCAAACTCTTTTTCACCGAGGGCCACATACAGAAAACTATACGAAGGGCTGGGCCGCTCACTAGAGGTATATCGCCTCATAAGTTCAGGTATAAGTTAGCAAAATCAATCAACTGTAGGTAAATGATGCGTGTGAGTGTTGGCAGCTCATCCCTTGAAACAGAAACCTCAGATTGATTATAATAAGGAGAAATAGGAAGGGTTTATTTCAAGCTTGTTATGGAAACAAGTCTTTTTTCTTATCAACTAAGATTTGTTAGAAAATGTTTCCAACTTGAATTGACTGAATTTATTTGAAAAGTGGTCGTATTAACACATGAATACTACTGTGTAATATATGTTTACATTCATATTGAAGAAGTACAATATAAGCAATAGGGGTGGGGGAAATAATCGATCGTCGTATATAAAACAGGAAGTTACGTTAAAACATGTATACAATTGCAATGAAAGTAACAAAAACAATGCCATCTCCTTTTCAGGTTCAAAGAACACAAATTGTGTTATCTACATCAACTATTCATATTGCAAACACATTTTTTAACCAGGCAGGGAAGACGGACATAGATATGACGCATGGGATTTGCAATATCGCAATATATCGTATCGCAATACTTAGCATATCGTAGAATCGCAATACTATCGTATCGTGGCTTAAGTATCGCGATAGTATCGTATGGTGGGGAGCCTGGTGATTCCCACCCCTAATAAGCAAGCACAAGTTTCATTTGTGGGCCATATTCCATTATACTTTTTTAATTTGCTGAGGGCCGATTCAAAATGGTCCACGGGCCGCATTTGGTCCCCCGGGCCGCAGTGTGGACACCCCTGGTTTAACATCACACAGAGAGTTAAACCGTTGTGTCAAACTGGCTGCAGACGGCAGCAATTATCCGGGAATAGAGAGCGTTATCCAGCTGAAAGTCCTCATTACGGGACCGCCTTACCGCTGAGGAGGAGGCTCGGCTCAGCTGCTCCTCCAGCCACGTCTCCTGGGCCTCCTTCAGCTGAGGGCAAGCCGAGGCGTCGTGGAACAGCTGGGAGTTCAGAACCAGGCAGAGGACCCCGCCCACCTGAGACAACAAGAGAGAGGGAAGAGACAGAGAGGTTACTTACACATGCTTCAAACTATAAGAGCTTATGTAGTAAGAAGGAGTCATTTCTATTTCTACCATCTATACATTTCCTTTCACTTCAAAGTCAAAGACAACTTCATTGTTAATCTTTCAGTTTATACCAGACTATACCTATATATACACAATCAACAGACACATTTATACATATGCACACATTCAAACGTAAATAAAAGCACAACAATCAATATATACAAAATAACAGTCACTTCTCTACTGCACTAATTCCCAACTTCTGCACAAAACATTGATGAGAAATCCTCTTTAATCATTTAAACAACTTATGGCATTAGAAAATAGAGCCCGTAAGAACGGCCCTGAGGTAGAGGTTGGCATTTGACCTTTAGCATTTGTTCAAGTGGGTAGACATGTAAATGAATGTTTGCCCTCCATCTTTCGGCACACAAAGGAGGGCACACACATGGCAGTAAATTATTCTATCAGACATTCAAAGCTTGATCCAAAATGTAAAAACATTGGGTACAGCCCAGCTTAATGGTATTTATGTATGTAGTTTGTCCATACTGTATGCATAGATACATGCCTTATAAATGGCTCAAATCCAAAAGCAGTTGTTGGACATGAAGAAACAAAAATTATAATAATATTTTAGCTTAGATTTGAGCCTCTGCAGACCATTTACATGCACACAAACAGGAAGGGGAAACCCTAAAAAGCACAATAGCGCCCATTTAAACACACACGCAAACACATTTAATATAACTGGAATATAGTTTGGTGTGTGGGTATTACTTGGCCATGTGTTTGTTTTCATCCCTGTTAGCAGGAAGCAGAAATATGTGCAAGGTAAGCACGTGTAGGTAAATCCCTTAGCGTAAATGTGCTTACGATCATAATAAGCCATCCAAGCCACAGCCACTAGTACTAGATATACTTCTACTACTAATGAAATATTCTCAGGTCTTACCCAGAAGCTGAAATAGTCATTCCCCCAGGCACTGCAGAACTGCTCATGCGTCCGGGGGGTGGGGGTGTTCCCCAGGTCGTGGTTCCCACTGACGAACACCAGTGGGATGGAGGGGTCCGTCCCCTTCAGAGCCTTCTTCAGGTCCCGCTCCTGACCCTCTCTGAACGGGGTGTCTGGGGAGGAAGAGGGGATTCATGTCACAAGATTATAGTTAGAAAAATATCCCTCATCACCGGCTTGAGCTTCAATCTCAGGATCCATGTATGTATGATCCTCTCAAGAATGGAAGTAGTCATCACACGCAGAGCAT
This sequence comes from Trematomus bernacchii, assembly GCF_902827165.1. Taxonomy (NCBI): domain Eukaryota; kingdom Metazoa; phylum Chordata; class Actinopteri; order Perciformes; family Nototheniidae; genus Trematomus; species Trematomus bernacchii. The sequence continues at coordinate 632,937 of NW_022988050.1, read as the reverse complement.
CAACTAGTTCCTGAACAGTGTCCTTCACATGCTGATATACAAGAGAGGGAGTTACACAGTCACAAGATGGAGGAATACCGGTTCTTCTAAGTAATCATACATCCTGTCATGAACAAAATACTGAGTTTTTTCTCAAAATGTTGGTTTTTGACTATTTCTCAAAATTCTGACTTTTTCTAAACATTTTGACTTTTTTCTCAAAATCTCAAAATTCTGTATTTTTTTCTCAAAATCTCAAAATTCTGTATTTTTTCACAAAATTCTGTCTTTTTTTTCTCAGAAACTCAAAATTCTGACTTTTTCTCAAAATCTCAAAATCCTGTATTTTTTCTAAAAATCTCAACATTCTGTCTTTTTTTCTCAAAATCTCAAAATTCTGACTTTTTACTCAAAATCTCAAAATTCTGACTTTTTTCCCCAAAATCTCAAAAAAGCAGTCATCACATACAGAGCATCAACTAGTTCCTGAACAGTGTCCTTCACATGCTGATATCCAAGAGAGGGAGTTACACAGTCACAAGATGGAGGAATAGAAAGCAGTATTCAATGTTTACTTCAGATTAGCTCCACGTCAGAAATGAGCATGCTTGTCATATGTGTATCTCCATAGAGGCTGAATCATCATGTTAATCACATAGCTATCATATGCCTAAAACAGTCCTGATGCTCTTCTAGGTAATCATACATCCTGTCATGAACACAGCTACAGTTGGGATACCTTTGTTGTCATGTGTACTCTGATATTGGAAGAGGACATTCAGTATTTTCCCAACAGTTATAGACATATTGACGTCCTTGTGACAAATTAGGTGGTGGTTACAGACTCAGAAAAACAAAACAGCATCGACTCGAATCAGGAGAAGTCGATGCTTGATTTATTAATATCGATTAGAACATCTTATCGGGTCAAGATGTAATTAATGAGAGAGGAAATGTACATGAATGTTGATGAACATTTTTCCGATTTGAAGGGTGCTGCAGGTGAGAGTCGCCTGAGGGAAAGGGGATTGTTTGGATGATAACAATGCCAGCTCGGAAAATGATCAATAGTCCGCACAGCTCGACTTTACAGTAGGTCACCATGGTTACTGGCATGATGAGTATTGTTGTCTGCGAAGACTCACTGGTCTAAGGATCTTTATAATGTGTTGCAATAAGGAGTACTAAGGAAGAATTGTATTAAACATGATTTAGTCCCAGTATGGGTTAAGGACAGTCTATATATATAATCTATATCAAACAAACCGTATTCATTCCTCTCCTTCGTCTTCTCTGTTATTTCTTTTCCCTTTCTACTCATCTGAGTAATTATTTTACTGGCCTACTTTCGGAGCAAACGCTTCCTTGGATGTTTGGATAGGACTCATTACATAAGAGCCTTTTTTCCGACAGAACATCTTGTGCATGACAGAGCGAGACAATGAAGGGTTTAAACTGCATCCCAAATAAAAATGTAAAACGCCGTTTCCACCTGTCTCTCGTCTATAATTAAGTCGTCCTGTCAGACTTCAGATTGTCACACAAACAGGGACTGAAATATAAAAGGAAACATGACAGCCTTCTTTGCTATGTAAAGCAGACTCAGTGTGACACTGCATTTATATTCAGGTTGTAGAGTGACTGTGGTATCTTATACACTATATTTATTTCCTCATGTATAACAGGTAGTATATCAAGAAGATTAGGGCTATAAAGTGTTCATAGGTCATCAGTAGCAGTAAGCAAGGTTGTAAACATGGCACCTGATTGGCTGGAATAACACGGGCTGATGACACCTGGGTGTAAATCTTGTTAATGAGTGAAGCTGCCAGTCCAGCTCTGGTTAGTCTTTTGAGCAAGATATACAGCTATAAGGGAATGAAATATGAAAGCGAGGATTCATGACATGATGCCATAAAAAAGATATCCTGGGAACCTGGAGTGCATTAATACTCTCATGCAAGGGCTGCCTAGTATTTAGCGCAATGAAAAAAGCACAAAATACATTTTTGTAACAGGAAGGGTCATGAAAGTGCATTTTGAACATGCTGGTTGAGTAGCAGTAATTTTATTTAAAGGGGACCTATCATGCAAAATGCACTTTTGTACGTCTTTTATACATGAATATGTGTCCCCGGTGTTCCAGGGAACTCACCAAGTGTCAGAAAACACAACCCTCTCTATTTTCCTCCATACCCAAATCTCTAAAAAAGGGGCTGCAACGGATCTGATAAAAACTGATCCAGATTTGAACACTGTCCTGACGTCAGGACAGTGGCGCTACGGCTATTGGGCCAACTCCACCAATCAGGAGGAGACAGCCACGGCCATTGCCGTTCGAAAGCGCTGGAGACGCTGTAGTACATATGCCAGGCCTGTAGATGGTGCTGTTGCTCACAGAATCAGCCCTTGCTAAAACAGAGCTAGAAATTGTCAAATTGAGCGAAATGAGGCATGACTAAAATGCATGATCTGTTTGGTATTTTGAAAAAAAAAAAGTATAAATATGCCTTATATAGGTATGGTCCTACACTATATTATTCAAATATAGCATGATAGGTCCACTTTAAATAATTGTATTGATTAGGGTTACACAATTTTGGTAATATTCAAGCTGTGTGAATTAAAAGGAATTTATTTGCATTAATGGGAATAAAATTGACAATTGAGAAGTTATCTGCTTAGGTCAATTGTCTAACAGTTGGATACATGTGTCTGCATCTTCCAGTTTAAAAGCAACATTTTATTCACCCCTTTAAATTACATTAAATAGCACCAGCCATGTCATAAGCAGACATCAGTCACTTATTTGCCAAATAACTCACAATATTACATTCTGAAATCCATACAGTGTATAACCCTAACCCTAATATGCCATGCAGTAAGTTGGCTACATAGTAAGTTAACTAATGGGTAAAGGTTGTTTGACATTTTCAGCTGACAAAGTAGGATAATGATAATAAAGAATACATGTAAACAAATTAAAACTCCTCGATTAGCATTCTCAATCAGCCTTCAAACCATCAGCGCTGGTAGCCACAGAGAGAGTCTTGCTGCCTGCCCTGAACTACGTCCTTTATCACCGCAATATCCATGAATCATCCTTCAGCTCTGCACGGCGTAAAGCAATCCTCAACCACACAGCAGCCCATCAATCTGCATTTAAGGCGCCTTGCTTTAGATTAATGGGGAGCGGCTATAGGCAAGACAACATGTCAGGTTAACATTTGTAGGTTGTTTAGATACGCATGTCCGGCTGCCATTGGAAATCCGAGATAGCTTATTCTCTAGAAGACTGGCTTTATATACTTCTCTGTCAAATCCTTATTTACGTCCACTTAACAGCCGGTAATAGTGCCAAACAACAACTTGGTAAAAGGCTGAGGATTTGTGATAAAAACCCATTTTAAAGTATGCCAAAACAGGGGGGGGGGGGGGAACTACATAAAGAGTAATAAAAAAGCTGCAGGTAAGTTCAGTTCATAAATAAGATTCCTTGTGCAGTGGAAATAATGAGGGCTCATGAAACATTTTTATGAAAAAATAATTTTCATGCATATATTTTCTTGCCTGCTTTCCTTTTTATGTAATAAGGAAATATATGCACAGAGCAGGGAGTACGGAAATAAAAACACAATGCTGCTGCTGCTGCTGCTGCTGCTCTCAGGGCTCTGACTGAAAGGCCTTGTTGGTTTAATGAGATTGCAATGCTGTGATTCTCAAACCCTGACAGCAGACTCCGGCAGGTTCTCGTTGAGCCTGTCCAACACTGTAAGCTCTTCTCTCATTCCACAGAGGAGACTGTGGGGTCCTGCAGTGCTGTCACATATATTTTTCAGCTGGATTTTTAAAACATGTGGAGGACCACTATGTCTGAGACTTACTCGAGCGTGCACTGGCACTGAGAGGCTGTTCTGATGGCCGCCTGCAGTCTATGACAAGGTGGTAGTGTGGAGGAAGTTGTATTGGAAGTACCCTACAACCTTTCCCACATGAATGTATGCTGTATAAATCCTGCATGTACTGGGAAGTGTCTAAGAAATATCGCTATAAATCTAGAGTTTTGTCCAGAGCTGATGGGTACCTGAGCATATTTTATCTACATTTTAAATTCCCTTTCTTTACTGTTCTATATTTTGTTTGGATATATCAACCTGCTAGTTTGGCAGTGCTGCTTCAAGACAGCCTGACTCTACAGTGCAGCGATTCACTGCCAGTACAAACTAAAATGTGAATGTATTTGAATAATTTCGAACCAGGACCTTCAGTATTTTTATCAAGTGGCTCATAAATAAAGTGCCACATTTACTGGATGTGTCTGACGGATATTTATTCTACATTTAGACACATATAAGTATCAAATCAGACTCTGGATTGACAGATACGTAATCTAAAAGGACTTGGATGACAACAGAAGTTAAAAACCCTTTATGTCACTCCAGCTCTCTCAGAAATATCCATTTTATTCAAGGCTAAATAGACGGATTAGAAAAAAGATTGGCACACCTGTTCCTAACATTTTATTGAGTTATTGTTTGCTAGCCCTTAGCAACAGATATTTTTATGTGATAGATTAAAGCCTTTTGAATATTGAATCTTAAATCTTATTTAAAAAAGAAGTTAGTTCATGCAATGTTTATATCTTATAGTGAAAAGAAGATGTCAGCTGTTTTCAGCAACAAATAAATAAAGGTTTAATATCATCAACTGATTCTTCAAAACGAGCATAGGAGATGATTTCAATACAATTGTGTTATGGTTCCTTTGTTGTTATATCAGTGGAAAATGTCTGCAGCTTCAAACCCCTCAGATGTCCATGGAGAGAGATAAGAAGTGGTTCTTCCCAGTCTGATCGTCCTGAGCACTGCAGAAACACTCCGCAGTAATGCAGGTGTAGCTGGACTGCAGAGGTGAAGACTGAGGATTTACAAGTTGAGCTGTATTTAACCTCCCTATGGTCAAGAGCTTAGGCTTATAATAACTGAGAAAATGAAATCCTGCATACAAGCGGCCCATCGGAGCGGGGTCTTTAAGACTGAAAGTAGTCCATTCTGGTGTTTTTAACCTTTGATAAGAGTCAGGTTTTCACCCTCTGTCTGAAACCAGAGCCCAGTCTGCTCTGTTTGGTTAGCTCACCGGCTCTGTCGTGATTGGTCAACAGCTCAGAGATGTCCCGCCCCTTAGCCTATCACGTACAATTTGTTGGAGCGCTAGCCAATACAAATGTCACATTAGGCACTTCCACACCGGAGTACTTTTCCCAGGAATAGTTCCGATAGTTTCTGGGATTTTGCGTTCACACCAAAAAGATCTGGAACTAGAACTTTTTTTTACGAACCTTTTCACCCCTTTTTAGTCCCTGCTAGAGAGCAGGGACTAAAAAGGGGTGAAAAGGTTCCAATTTCTGATTGGCTGGGCGAATTGCAAACCACGCCCAGTGAAACTCTGAAAACCTTTTGTGAAGCCGCCATTTAATTTGCTCGCATTAGCATTATTAGCATTAGCCCAGCGCACCAACCGAGAGAGACTAACTTATGGCAACACAAAAGAAAACATGGGAGCGGTGGAGTGATGAGGAGGTGTCTGCGTTCTGGTGATTTACTCGGAAGGCTTCAGTAGAAGCTGCTGGGAGTCCCAGCAGCTTCTACTGAAGCCAGTCCCCAACTCCGGGGACTTCCGGCCGGGGACTTCGGGTGGCAGTATACGCCGTGAAGTCGTTTGCGGCCTGCCAGTAAACCAAAAGCAGAAGAAGAAGAAGAAGTGACGTCAGCGGCTCCCTCAGGGACTTATTCCGGTGTGAACGCGATTTAATAGATAGTTCCAGGAAATAAAAGTTCTGGGAACTATTCCTGAGGAAAGTATTTGGTGTGAAAGCGCCTAATGTGCCTGAAGTAAACAAAGGAGTCCAATGGAGGCGTTTCAGGCCGGGTGGGGAATGTTGGAGAGAAACTCCCTCTGGGATTTTACCCTTTTCAGACCATTTACATGCACACAAACCTATACAACACACAACAGGAAAAGCATGATAGGGCCTTTTTAAGGGAGAAGTTAACCTTGCAGATTGCTGCAAAAAGTAAAAAGTCAGTGTTGGACGTGCTAAAATTCCACATATTTTCACACTAACTTTGTTTTACTCTGTTTGAAATTATAAAGTATACGTACTGAGAGGCATTTCAAAACTTCCACACCCCTTGGTAGTCCCAGATCCCCCTATCAAAACTATAAATGCACAAACCACTTGAGGATACCATTAGGAAAACCCACACAAAGCCTCCCTGCACATCCCCTCCCAAAAAAGTCCAAAATGCTTCCACATATCCCAAAAACAAACTGTCCCTCGGCAGTCTCCATACTCTCCTCTTCCTCTGCTTCAGAATCCCACGAAGAATCCCAAATTATCCGCCTTCAACAGCAATTAAAACGGTTTCTGAGCCACAGAGAAGGGACAGGAAAGTCCCAAGGTAACCTCTACTTCACCTTTATGAGTTTCACACACAAGCAGAAGCTCATCCCATACTCAAACATTTCCCTCCACTGTATCATGCGTAACATCCCTCACGAACCCCCAGAGACGGAGCTTGGATCCTTTGTAGTGCTCATTAGGAGAGTGTTAAGTCCAGCATGTTCTTCTAATCTAATCAGCTCTCTATCTCGCACCCCCCTCCCCTCCCTCTGCCGCCGTCTCCCCCGCCCCCCAATCCCTGCTCTTTATCCTTTTCATTTGTCAGCTTTGAAAATAAGTGAGAGAAAAACACTGGAGACGGAAAGTGAGTGAGCGAGAGGCGAAATTGAAGGAAGTCCTTGAGATGAGAAGGTGTCTCTTGGGGGTTGGCCTGGATTGGAGAGGAGAGGGAATCAAGGAACTTTCTATCAGTAAAGGTCTTAATCACCATTTTTTTCAGGGGCAAACTCTGGCCAGTATATCTATAGCAGGCATGACCTCAGACTGTTTAGTTTTGGACATTGAGATTGTACATTAAGAACCACTGCGATAGCATCCAAATGAAAGCCTTCGAGATCCTATCAATCAAAAATCTTCTCCGTCAAATAACAACTTCCCTTATAAGTCTTCAGTGCTACATCTCAAACCAAATACTGGTGGACATGACCCTGAATTACAGGATCTTAACATTACATTACATATTATTTTATTACACTTTTAATAAGGTAGGGCAGTCGTCTTTCAATCGGGAGGTTGTGGGTTCTATCCCAGTGCCTTCAGTCAACATGTCGATGTATCCTTGGGCAAGATACTTAATCCCTAGTTCCTCCCGATGGCCAACGGTGTGTGAATGTGAGTGAACGAGGTAAACCACTTATCACAGTGGTTCTTGAGGTACAATCTAAATGTGTAAAACTGATCAATCTTAGGTCATGCCTTCTATAGATATAATGGCCAGCATTTGCCCGTAACTAGAGAAACAAGTGACACATTGCTCTCTATAAATGATGTTTTGTAGTATGTAAAGCGCTTGGAGGAGTCGTAAAGACTGGATAAAGCTCGATTTAAATAGTCAATTTATAATTTACCTTAAAGTCAATAGCCTAGACATTCCCACCGTAGCAATTAAGGTTGAGTGTCTTGCCCAAAGATACTCCGACATGTTGTCAGTATGTGGGATCATATTTCGGACCAGGATTTGCATATCAGCTGCAACCCCCTGAGTTACTGCCTCCCTTTACCCACTCCTAGTCTTTGTAGCAGTGGGCAGCTGCTAGACCACATTAAATACTTGCTCTGTTCAGGGACTTGATCCGGCGACACTCAAGTGTCTAAGGTCTCAGCGACTGCCGCCCAGAACACTTACCAGAAACAACACATGTTTTGATTCCTCAGCACTAGATGTATTGGATTCTCCAAGTAGATTCATCAGCGGCAAGGATACATGTGTTTGTGTATGGTGTCAGACTTGCAAATGAAGGCTGTCAAAATAAGGTATGAGGCACCAAACTGCAGCTGTTTGCTAAAGAGAGCAGACTGATGAGAGCGAGAAAAATGGAGAGTAGAAAAAAGGGACAGACAGAAGGGACAGTGTGAGAGCAAAGGAGAGGAGAGACGGATAGTGAAATCAGTGGGAACAGAAATACAGTTGCCAATTTCCTGTCACCAACAGCCAGCGTTGTTGACAATGCCGGTTGACGGCCAGCTTCCCCTGGCCAGCCACCCATTCATTCTGCATTGTAAATAAACAGTTTAAGGGGGAAATGTCAACCGGGAGACGGAAGTAGCAGCTCCGGCTATAATATCTCTTCCCTCCTCCAGTTGCCAGGCAAGTGACGGACACGGCGGGTAATGAGGATGGCACACACAACCTGCTCTGTTGAGGCTGACAGTAACGAGGGCTGACGTCGCACCGTTTAAAGGTCCCCAAGGCCTGGCGATTTAAACCTCATGCTTACACTATCTACTGTCCCGCCGTGATTCTGAAATCGATCCCTCCACGACCTCTGAATCAGAGTGACGGGGCGGCCATGTTTTGGAGTAAATGGTGCAGTCGTGGGGATTGTGGCGGCTCAATTTCCCGTTCAGTTTGAGTCGCCGAGAGGCTAAGCTTGGCTATAAACTGCGACGCGTTTTCAATGAGGAAGTCCATACTGAAGTAAGATAGTCTGACGATATTTAATAAACCAAATCAAAACACAGTAACTATAGGGACAACACGGTCAACAGAAAAAATGACAGCACAAGCTCACCTTCTGTCATCCGCACTCGACATGAAACAGGTGAGCTAAATACACAAACCACACCCACGTGACAATTAACGGAAGTGCTCAACAAATACAAATAAAAGTGACGTAAAGAAATAATAATAATAATACAAATAATAAACTCAGGCTAGGTAGCATTCTGGCTCCTAAAGGGATGATAAGGATGCTTGGACGCCTACAGGTTGACTTCCAGGAGACAGATCCAGGAGTTTTCTTAACTGCAGCTAAAATTGGCGGTCGTTATGCCAAAAAAAGAAAAGAAATGGAAGAGTTGCTCTGTGACTAAGCCAAGCCAAATGTGTTCTGCATGAGAATAGACTGCCTTGAGTCACATTTTTGAAATAGGAGGCCAAGGACATTTGACAGACTAATCTTTTTTCATTGGTCACGCTTTTTTATTCATGTGCTTGAGGTGTAAATTTGTCATTTAAATATTTAAACAATAAGAGAAAACATGGTGGCTTTGTAACAATAAAAGAAGATGCTGAAACCAACATTTTTAAGAGGACATATTTTCAAAGATGATGTCCTAAAGGAAGTTGTGGTTATTCCGAAGGTTATTATTTTGGCATAGAGTGGATTAAAACGTTATGCCGAAGAGTAACCTGTAGCATGATCAATTTCTCAAATATAACAGACTCAATTTCATGACAATCGGTTGAGATTATACAAGTTAGAGTTGGGTTAGAATTGAAGTCTTTCCTAACCCTCTTTTTGCTTGTGTGTATGATCTTGACGTGTCTAATATGGCCGATGCTTAGACCCGCACCAATACGTAATGCTGTATCGACATTTTTTTTATATATATATGGGTGTATAAGGCACCATGGCACTTTTCTAGAAGAACAATCAAAAATGATCTTTGTTTGGAAGTACTGGTATCTTTTCAATATTATGAGTACGCTTGAGGAGGATACAAACCCATGCTTTATTTTTTTCCCCCAGGCTCATTCATCTCAAAAGATTATCTCCGCAGAAAGGAGATGGGGAACAAACAGGCACACAACACTGTGGATCGCTGAATTCTGCACCACATATTAAATGTCAACTATTATGCAAAATCCACTTTCTCATGTCTCTTCTACATCAACATGTGTCCCCTCTTCTTCATGTCTCTTCTACATCAGCATGTGTCCCCTCTTCTTCATGTCTCTTCTACATCAGCATGTGTCCCCTCTTCTTCATGTCTCTTCTACATCAACATGTGTCCCCTCTTCTTCATGTCTCTTCTACATCAGCATGTGTCCCCTCTTCTTCATGTCTCTTCTACATCAACATGTGTCCCCTCTTCTTCATGTCTCTTCTTCATCAACATGTGTCCCCTCTTCTTCATGTCTCTTCTACATCAACATGTGTCCCCTCTGTGTAAAGAGATTCTGAAAGTTTCAGGAACAAAGATTCTCTCTCTTTTTGTCCTGATCGATTTATATAAAAACCTGTCTGAAAATGAGCTGATCAGATTTTGGCCACTTTTTGATGTCATAACGATGTTCTGGCTTGTGTAACCATTAGCCAATCAGCAACCAAACGGAGTACGCCGGGCTCGGTAGATTTCCAAGTATGCTGGAGATTGGAACAGTACTTCGGCGGCACTCGATGACGTAGTATGCTTGAAATAGTGGCTCTGAAGCAGCTTTACTCGTGATTGAGAAACACCCACAGAATCAGCACTTTGGAAACAGGGCTGAAACAGAGGGGATTATGGGATGCTGCAATGATCTGTTTGGTGTTTCAGCCAATCAGAGACAGGCTCTATATATATCTGAGACCTATAATATATATTGATGAAAAACAGTATAATAGGGGACCTTTAAAATACTCTGCTAAATAACATCAAATGAGGATCGAGGCCAGATTATTTCATCACGATCCAATGAAATGTTTAAGCAGACACAGCGAGAGCCCCTGACATGCAGAGATGCAGATCTGTAGAGAGTTTGTTCCCCCGCTGACTTCTCCTCTCTCTCTCACATGTCCACGCCAGGCAGCACCTCATGCTTCTCCCTAATTGTCATGCAAAGGTAGTCTGCGTGGCTCGATGGCTCGTGGCTCTTTTCGCCGAACATTCACTCTGCAGTGGGTCGTGCCAGCCGCTCCCTTCACCCTGTTATCAAATCAGGCAGCTGGACGTTGAGAGGCGCGCTGCAGTCACTCATTTCATTAAAAGCGCCGTCAATGAAAGCATCCGCCTGCCACAGATGCCCTCGAGGTCTCGTACACGAATATTGTCTACAGTTTAAAAGGGTACATTCAGAATCAGAATCCCTTTATTAGTCGCACAGCGGGGAAATTGACGGCGTTACAGAAAAAGTGACAATGCCTGGACTTAAACTCACACTGTACATTTTACACTTATATTCAATTCAATATTCCATTCCTTACACACTTAATGTATATATAATATCCTGTTTTATATTTTTCTTATTGTAAATTTGTATTCTTTAATTCTATTAACATTCTACTTTTTGTAATGCTATTTTATTTCTATTTGAGATGTTTACATTTTAAATTGTGTATTTTCTAATCTTTTAATTTCTCTAATGTACAAAGCCTTGTCTTTTTATGCTGCTGCGACGCAAACAAAATCAATAACTATATATTATACTATATTATAACTGGACATCAAATACACATTGTTTTCACACACACACACACACACACACACACACACACACACACACACACACACACACACACACACACACACACACACACACACACACACACACACACACACACACACACACACACACACACACACACACACACACACACACACACACACACACACACACACACACACACACACACACACACACACACACACACACACACACACACACACACACACACACACACACACACACACACACACACACACACACACACACACACACCCAAATATGTATATATGTTCAATTTCATTCACTTCTTATTTTATAGTTATTTACCATTTTAAATGTTTATTTATTAATTAATTTGATCCTTAATTGTATTAATCTGTGTGAATCTGTGCTGTCCTGTTTTTCAAATCTTACCCTGTTGCTGTTAAACTACTGAATTTCCCCACGGGGATTAATAAAGTTCCATCTTATCTGATATCTCCGACACACACTGAAAACAGCATGAGTCAAACTCAGCGTGTCAGTTCCAAACAAGGTGGGAAATTAGCGGTAAAATTATTGTTTGGTTTGCTCCACCAGCCGTTCCTGGAGGTAACAAACAATTATCAAAACCCCGGTTCCATTCTGGAAATGTGTTTGTCTGGCTGCACGGTGAAAGCATCTGGTGAATTGGGGAAAGCAGCTGCCACTGTGGCGGAAAGACGTCGCCTCGCTGTCCCGCTTCCAAGACATCTAACACGACTAACTCCCAGCAGAAGATCGATGGAGGGAAACCGAGGCTCACTGTTGTTGGGAATTATTCACAAATTATTGAATTAAAAAAAACTCCATTTGCAAGAATTTCATAAAGTGAAAACATGCCCCAACAACCAGGTGCACATTTTAGATTGCCTTTTGCCTGTGTACTTAACAAAACAACTTTTTACCTCCCAGCTGCTTCAACACACCGCCGCTATCTCGTATGGATTTTTTTTCAGAATCGGACAGGAATTTTAAGTTCTGGTCAAAATCCACCGCCGAAATTGCCTGAGAATATCCAGAAGGCCTGTGTGTTCTCGTAGATAAATATCAGCTCTTCTCACAGGGGATCACAGTGTTTACAGATTCTGTCTGGGAAACCGAGACGGCTAATAATCAAACCCACCTCAGTGAGAAATATTCTGCAGCTGAACCCTCCCAAAGCCCATGTTCTTCACAGAGAGCATTAATTAGATTAGGCTCTGAAGGCTGCTGAGAATACATTAATCAATTGAATATATATGTGACATATTCCATTCTCTTTAAAGGCTGATGAATGATGGAGGGCTCGCTCGGCTTCTGCTAACAACATATCTGAATGGACGCAGTATGGGAAAGACTGGAGAAGAATTGCTTTATTCCAGATCTTCTTGCTAAGTATTTCAGTAAAACACAAATCCTTTATGTCACATTTTGGTCAAATGCCACGCACTTCTTCCAGATGTGCTCACATGCATTGATTCTGCAGGTCATCACAAACACTCTCATAACAACTGCACCGGGGTCCCAAAAATCTGCCCGAGGCTGGGAAACTGACAGCTGCATCCGCACACTGTGATTACACTGCATGGCTGTTTGGAAGCGTATATGACAGTGAACAATAAGCATGACATTTTAATGGTTTCAGTCGGAAACATTCTGGTCACATTCTGCGGTTGTGACAAATATATGTGACATTGGCATAATGGCTCCCTTCAGAGCAGCCGTCCCGATTCATCTGAAGTCATGTCATGCTGGGCAGGTGAGAAACTGGTTGAAAAAGAGCGAGCAGAGGTTTAACCCCGCTGATCAGCTTGACTTCTACGCTATCAGGAAATAATACACGGTTTAAATACCAGTACAAATGTCTGATGCATCACAGATATGTCAACAGTTCATGTTATAATCTATAAATCAGCTTAAACTGAATAAGGGTTTAGCTTGTAAAGGTCACTAGCGAATGACAAGCACTCAGCAGTGATTTAGTTTACAAAGTGGGTCGGTGGTGCATTTGGGCTGGAGTGAGCACCTGTTCTGATGCATTTATAGATCTGTTGCTGCGTTGTAAGTGAGTTGACATACATAGCTGAAAAATGTTACAACAGGTCAGAACCACAGATGCTACAGAGACACCAAACAGAGAGTGTCATTATAGATAGTGGAACAAGATATTTCTGGTAAATGGGAGGCTTTCACTTTCCAAATGTGTTCAGTAGGGACACTCAAATAGATTTTTGCCAGTATCATCAAAGAAAACAATTCTTTTGAACACGTCCTTCAGCAAATTCATTGATTTAAATTGTGTAAAACTAAAAAATATGAACCAAAAGTGTCAAATTCACTTTGAAATGGACTAGCCAACGAGATAATGGCGCCCTAAAACACCAAATTCGCTCAATAACACCATCAAAATAACCGATCAAGGTAGCAGTAACAAGAAGGTTCTGTGAGGAAAATTAAAATGTTTGTCGATGGCGTCTGGTGGTTTTGAAGAGAGCAGAGATAACGGCAAAACAAATATTCAAAATATAGCTTGAACTGATATTGATTTTTTTAAGGTGTGCCTTTCTCTCAGATGGCTAAAATGTATTTTGCTTCCATCTTAGTACTCCGGTCTGTTAGTTCAAAAAAATGTGGCGTCATCTACATCAGTTAAAACACAGACTGTGGACCCCACACAAGCCCACTTCAAAACAATCGAAATCCCTTAAAGGGGACCTATCATGCAAAATGCACTTTTGTACGTCTTTTATACATGAATATGTGTCCCCGGTGTTCCAGGGAACTCACCAAGTGTCAGAAAACACAACCCTCTCTATTTTCCTCCATACCCAAATCTCTAAAAAAGGGGCTGCAACGGATCTGATAAAAATGTATCCAGATTTGAACACTGTCCTGACGTCAGGACGGTGGCGCTACGGCTATTGGGCCAACTCCACCAATCAGGAGGAGACAGCCACGGCCATTGCCGTTCGAAAGCGCTGGAGACGCTGTAGTACATATGCCAGGCCAGTAGATGGTGCTGTTCTCACTGAATCTGCCCTTACAAACACAGAGCTAGAAAATGTCAAATTGAGCAAAATGAGGCATGGCTAAAATGCATGATCTGTTTGGTATTTTAAAAAAAAAAAAAGTATAAATATGCCTTATATAGGTATGGTCCTACACTATATTATTTAAATATAGCATGATAGGTCCACTTTAAAGCAAGTTTAAGTGTCGCTTTTAAGGAACACACGTATACAGTAGCAGATGTATAGCTCGAGGTAGCATTGATGATTGTATGTTCTTGCCTGGATCCACACTACAA